>NC_134531.1:38752954-39055984 GCF_050624435.1 Tenrec ecaudatus | reverse complement strand
GGACAAAGGAGACCTGCACAAATAGAGGAGTAGCCTATGTTCATTGATAAGAAGATAACATTGTAAAAGTGTCAAAACTACAAAAGCAATCTGTAAATACATGGAATCCCATCCAAACGTTAATTCCATTCTTTAGGGAAGTGGAAAAATGAATTATCAACTTTATGTGGTGTATAGAAGAGTTCTAGGGTAATTTTAGAACTTCTTAAGAAGAACAAAAAAGGAGGCCTTGCATTACTAAACTTCAAATCCCATCACCCAGCCACATCAGTCAGCATCCTGGTGCTGGTGCAGCAACTGACCAACAGGCCAATGGAACAGAATAGAATGCCTAGAAATTCACCCATTCACCAACAAGTAAATGATCTTTGACAAAGAGCGCGAAAGCATGAAACGAGGAAGCGACAGCCTCTTCAACAAGATTGGATCTCCATCTGTCAAAGGATAACTGAGGACTGGACACATAGAACTCGGGACTCTGCACTAATGATCTTATTGACATGTTAAAGAGCAAGGATGCTACAATGAGGAGTAAGGTGTGCCTGGCCAATGGCATGGTCTTTTCCATCACCTCAAATGCACGCAAAAGTTCGACATGGGATTAGGAAGACTTAAGATGAGTTGGTGCATGTGAATGCTGACAAAGAATACTGACAAAGAATGCTGACAAAGTTGATGCTGGCAAAGAATACTGAATATGCCACGTACTGTTAGAAGAACAAACATATCTAGCTTGCAAGATGTGCAGCCAGAGTGCTTCCTAGAAGCAAGGGTGGTGAGTCTTCATCTCACGCACTTTGGACACATTGTAAGGAGAGACCAGTTCCTGGAGCAGAACATTGTGCTCGTTAAAAAACAGACACTGAAAAAGAAGGAACCCCTTACGGAGATGGACTGACACAGTAGGTGCAACAGTGGGCTGAAGTATGACAATAATTCTGAGGAGGGCACAGGACCAGACAGGATTTCTTTCTGTTTCACTTTAGGGTCTCTGTGAGTTCAACTGACTTATAGGCACTGAACAAACATACATACACACACACACACACACACACACACACACACACACACTCCATTATGTTGAGGAACCCAAATGTGTTTTTGCTATTTTATTTAACTGCCTTTACAGTAACTGTCCCCTTATTTCCTCTTTGTCTTACTCACTCTTCTCCCCAGAAGTCTCAGCTTTCTAGGTCACTCCTTGTAGCCTGGACATCATGTCAACTTCCTCTAGCTAAACAAGGGGAAAGGAAAATCCAACTCCACATCTATTCAAGGATTATTCTTACGAGGAAGAGATCAGACATGGCTTTACTCTCCATCTTCCTTTATTTTTATTCTAACACCTCGTTCATTTAATGACACTCGACTTCTCTGCTGATTTCTCTAATCAATTGCAGTGGCCACATAGATTTTACAGAAAATACTCACAATTATGGGAGTGTATTAGGGAAGATAACAGGTTATATGCATGGACCACAAAACATTAAGCATATTGTCATCTTGCCCACAGTACCTCTTCTTATCCATATTAACAGGTGTGTCTATCTCTGGTTCTTGGCTTGTCACCCACAGAGTAGCTTTGCCTCTGTCCTGCTCATACAAGTGTTACACATCCAAGGGTACCCTCTTCTGGAAGCCAGCCTCCTGTCCAAAGTCACTCAGCCTTACTGAACTATAATGACTTGGATAGAATAAAGCCTCTCTGGATTTCATTTGCTGATGGGAAGCACTCAATGTGAGAAGAAACTGTTTTAAAGTTTAATACTCAGAATGTGGAATGGATTACGTAGGGATCTAGGAATATAGGAAGTCTTCAAAAATGAAATGGAACACATATTTATGGCTACCTCAAGAATTACTGAAGTGAAACATACTAGTGTTGGTTATTCTGAAGTAGACAGTCATGCTGTTTACTAGACCTGGAATGATATCTGATTCATTGTCAAGAGAACAGGCCAAGATCTATCGTGGAATAGAGTGAATGCTATCGCTAATGGAATAATAGCTATGTTCCTAGAAGGAAATCCAGTCAAGTTTTTATACTAGCCACTAAAGCTCTCAAGCTCAAACTAACTGCCATTGAGTTGATCCTGACTCTTAGTGAATGCATAGGACGGAATAAAATGGTCCCTTTGGATTTCTGAGACTGTAAATCTTTAAAGGAGTAGGCGGCTTCATCTTTCTTTAGCAGAGTCACTAGCAGGTCCCACTTATCAACAGTGTGGCTGGCAGCTAATTTATAGCCTATTAACTACCAGGTCTCCACTAGATTTAATGATGAAGAAATTGGATTCTACCACTCCAATTCAAGGCATTAGAATTAAAGGAAGGCTTGTTAACACCTTGTGATATGCAGCTAAAACAATCTTCCATGTGGAAATAGAGGAGGATTTGATGAATTTGCTGATTTATATCAAGGACTACAGCATCAGTATGGATGGCAGCTGACTGTAAAGAAAAAAAAAATCCTCACAACTGCCAATAGGTCACATTGTAAGATTGAACTTTTAAGAATCTAATTTTGCTTACATCCACAGTTAGTACCCATGAAAGCAGCAGTCAAGAAATCAATCATTTTCTGTTTTTTTTGGCTTTGTTATTGTTTTGCCCACCAATATAAGACAGGCATGGATAGGAAGCCTGAGGAGATAGCAACGGGACCAATGGTTCTGGAGGGACCTGGGGGAGAGGAGGCAGGGGAAAATAGTAGTGAGCAAACAACGCCATAGACAGGGGAGCAACTAGGGCATTAAAAGCAACAACAAGGAGGACATAGAGATCCTGGGGATGTTGAAGCAACAGCAATCTAGCTGAGAGAAATTAGTAAGAGGCAGAAGAAAGGCAAGTGTGATGGTGGGGCAGGAGGAAGAAAAAGGAAATGGAGAAAAGATCTTGGAAGAAAAGCTATGGATAGAGGTATAAACATAGGTGTGCATCTGTGTAAATATATTAATTCATAAAATAGAGGTATTGATCTATGTACCTATGGAGATATATTGAGGTAGTGGATGGACTTTAGGCCTCTGCTTGAGCCCTCCCTCAATGCAAGAACACTTTGTTTTAGCAACCTGGCATTCTGTGATGCTTACCCTACTGACATGATCGCTGAAGATAAGATGGGTGCATTAGAAAATGTGGTGAGGAAAGCAGATGGTGCCCGGCTATTAAAAGATATAGCGTCTGAGTTTTAAAGGGTTGAAGTTATACAAGCAGCCATTTAGAAGAGAAGAAAAAGCCTACATGTAAGAATCACACCAGCCTTTGAGATCATAAGGTGTTGATGGAATCAGGTAACAAGTGCCAGAATATCACAAACAAACAAAGTAAAACCATATTGTTGTGAATGAGGGGCAGCACAGAGACCCAAAGCCCATCTGAAGACAATAGCACACCGCCTCACAGAAGGGTCACAAGGAAGGGATGAGTCAACCAGGGCGCAGTACAACACCGATGAAACACACAATATTCCTCTAGTTCTTTGAGGTTTCCTCACCCCACCCCCACCCCCACTATCATGACTCCAATCCTGTCTTCCAGTTTTGGCTAGACGGGAGCATGTACACTGGTCCAGATAAGAGCTCACACACACGGAATCCAGGTCCGCTAAACTCCTCAAGAACAGAAATGGGAGTACTGCTACCAAGAAAGTAAAGGGAAGGTGGGGGGAGAAGGGAAGAGGGCACCCGATAGCAATGATCAACACATAACACCCTTCCCCCAAGGGGATGAACAACAAAAATATGGGCCAAGGGTGACAGCAGTCGATGTAAGATATGAAAACAATAATAATTTATAATTTATCAAGATGTCAAAATTTAGGGGGTGGTAGGAAGAAGAGCTGATACCAAGGGCTCAAATAGAAAGTGAATGTTTAGAAAATTGATGTTATAAGAATGTTATAAGAGTGGTAAGAGCCCCCACTAAAGTTATTTAAAAAGGAGAAGAAATCAAACAATATAATGCGTTGGGCAAATCTTTTGCTGAATCAGAACTGATTTGATGATACTTGACAACAATCCCCATTTCAGTGTCTGTCTTCTCATCTGTTGGAGCCTGCAGCACACACACTTTTAGTTTTCAGTCACTGTCCCCAAGGACTTTCTTCTATGATTTCTTATATCTGTATCTTCCTGTGTCCATGATTTTTTACTGTCATTTCTCTGTTTGTATGCCCAGCATGGTGCAAGGAATGGCTCAAAAACACTGAGGGATGCTAGGTCTAGATTTCTGATTTCCTTGAATGCAGTCAGTCTCAATGCCTGTGTTCTTGATTCCTCTCTTCTCTCTACCAACACGTGGTAGAGTGCTAATCCACTGCCACCCTTGGAAGCTTCAAGAGGACAGGGCATTCTCTAAAGTAGTTTTGTTTCTCTATCACGTAGAACAATGCCTGTAAGGCCCAATATTGAACTGATGTTCTAATCATTTAAAATACAACAATAAAAAAAGGATAAAAGGAAAAGAGAGAGAGAGAGTCAATAATTTGAGTACTCATTGCAAATTTTCTTTAAGTGTAGGTATGTATGGGAGACTTTTAAAGTTTAAATATTACTCAATAAAACAAACTTAATTACAAAGCACCCAGATTGTGTTTTGCCTAAAGTCCACAAATACATGTACACGTACATTAAAAAATACCTTCAATTTTCTCATTATCCTTTCTCATAGTGATTTTTACACTTCTTTTACAAATGGAAGCAAAGAGTTAACCTATAACATATCCCATAGAAGTAAATATTTAATGAGGACTTGCACATTACTAAATTATTCACAATATGTGGAAAATATTGAATGAAACTTTGGATATATATACATAAAATCATTCTTCACAATCTTTCAAATTCAAATGAATTTTAAATTATTAAATAGCAATTAAAATTAACACAATAGTAGTTGCTAAAAACACAACATCTACATGTGAAAACAACAGGACTACTTGATGTAGGACTACTAGCAGTCCAATTGACTTGACTGATTTTTGCTTTATTGAAAGTTTCAGCTTTTAATTTATCTTAAAATCCAGCCTGTGTGATCATGAGGTGTTTATGGGATCAGGTATCATGCATCTAAAACCCAGAACAAAATCATACCCAGTGTGTATTAGGTGGGGGGCATGGAGTGGAGAACCAATGCCCATCTATAGATAATTGGACATCTCTTCACAGAGGGGTCACAGGGAAGAAATGAGCCAGTCAGGGTGCAGTATAGCACTGATAAAACACACAACTTTCCTCTAGCTCTTTGGTGCTTTCTTTTCCCCACTATCATGACCTCAATTCTATCTTACAGATCAGATTAGACCAGAACATGCACATTGCTACAGATAAGAACCCACAATGCAGGAATCTAGGAGAGATACACCCTACAGGGCCAAAGATGAGAGTAGAGACACCAGGAGGATTAGAGGAGGGTGGGGGGAGAAAGGCGGAATGGATCATAAGAATCAACATATAGTTCCCTCCCAGGGGGATGAATAATGGAAAAGTGGGTGAGGGTGACAGAGGACAATGTAAGATAAGAAAATAATAATCTATAACATCATGGGATAGGTATGGGAGGGAGGGGGAAGAAATGGGGAGCAGATATCAGGGGCTCAAGTGAGAAGAGAATCCTTTAAAAATGATGATGGCTGCATATGTGCAAATGTGCTTGACACACTGGATGAATGTATGGATTGTGATAAGAGCTATAAGAGCCCCCAATAAAAGTATGGGAAAAATCAGTACATACATTAGTAGTAAATTATTAACAAATCATACACTCTTAACTGTCACACATTTCATTAATCTTTAACCTTTCTTATAGCTTCAAACATTAGCTTTTGGTTATTTGGGTATCGATATTTTCTATATTATTTTCCTCTGGTGTACAACTTGATCACAACTTAAGTTGAGAAAATGTCTCAGCTAGTCTCTGGAAAAAATATTTATGTAGCACTTGTTACTCTAATTCTTTAAAACATTTTTCAAATTTATTTATTTATTTATTTAAAAATCATTTTATTGGAACTCATACAACTCTTATCACAATCCATACATACATCAATTGAGTAAAGTACCCTTATACATTCGTTGCCCTCATCATTCTCAAAGTTCACCTTCCGCTTGGGTTGTCTCTAATAATAAATTATCATTCCAAAGTAAATACAATAGAACATTTCACATTATTGTTATATTTCATATAATTTTCCATCGTGGTAAAATTCTGTGTGGTCGGCCATACTAGGTTTCCTGGATGCTGGTGGACCAAATGAGTAAGTACAGCATTTTTTGAAGTAGGAAAATAAGCATTTTATTGACCATATTATCATCCAGTGTACTATTATTTTAATGATATGGTCTAGTTTCTTTATGACAATGCATTTTGAATAATAATTAGTTCATGTGATCTGAAACTACTTAATCTTACCAAATCTAGCATTTATTTTTTTAGTGAATATCCACACAGTTGCGAGCTTTTGTGTGGGTCATTCATGTTTCCCAAACCAAATCAATTGTCATTAATTTCAGTGCATTTCTTAATGCCCTTAGGTCTGTACTGACACATAGAGGCCCTGTAGGGAAGGGTAGAACTGCCCTTCTAAGTTGTGAGACTATAACTATAAAACTAAAACTAAAAACGAACTAATTAACTGTATACATCTATTTGCTCTGAGTTGCTGATGGTTTCAAACTTCCGATCTTGCAGATCATAGTCCAACAAATAACCACTACACCACCATAGCTCCCTAATTTTAATACATGGCAATCCTGAAAGAATATAACTACTTTCTAGGGTTTTTGCAACTGTAAGTTCTTAAACCAACAAACTACCTCATCTTTCTCTTGTAGAGAGACTGGTGGATTTGAACCTCTGGCTTGCTTAAACCAGGGATCTTTCAGGCATGATGAGGTAAAAATTAATAAGTAAATATTTCAAGTTTCACTTGTCCAAACTAAGAACTTCAGGTAGCTTCAAATTATAGTGTATGTAAGCAAGAGTAACCATTTAATTTCAACAGTTCCCCCTCAATACAATAATCAGATTAGATACCTCTACTTGACTAGGTTTTGTTTGACATATAATTTTCCTTTACTGAAGAGGAAAGTTCTGTATTTAGAAATGAAGATGCTTTTTATGTGGCTTAGCCAAAAATTATTTTAAATTATTTAAATTAATATTTCATCATATTAATAACATATGATGAACATAAAACAACATTTAAAGTAATATACCCTATAGTGATAACATAACTATTAAAATTGCTATTTAATATTATTAATAAACTACTTCCGGTATTTACATTCTTATCAGCTTATGCAATTTAATTTCACAAAATTGAAAATAAGTGTTTTTTTTCAATTTACATTTTCATGCATTATTTAAGATGTACATGCCAAATGTCTTTTTACAGGTATAATATTTGATTAATTTTAATGTAGCTTTTATTTAATGTGTTTAATTGAAATCATTTGAAATTAGAGTTTGAGTAATGTAAATTATTCATTTTTCTAATACACTTGTGATTTTCTACTTAAAGTGTAGCAAGAATATTTTCTAACTTTTGAATAAGAGATGGAATTGTTATTAAGAGGAATTTTTAATACCTAACTTTTCAAGGATGTATAGACATTCTATAAACAGAATTTCATAGACCCAGTCTCTATTAGAAATATGAATTGTATGTTTTATGTATAGTAGCTCTAATAGTTTGTATTCAAACATGTTTAAGCTGCATTTGTAGCAGTCTGAAAATATGAAGGCATATTCTGTCCTAGTAAAAGCAGGAGCTCTGAAACAGTATTGAAGTTTGGTCTTGAACCTTCCTTTTAATAAAAAAATTCACCTCTTGTTTGAAAATTATGAGATATCCTTGCTACACTTAGTGTAGTATTACAAGTGTATTAAAAATTATATTACTCAAACTATTTCTAATGGTCATTTAAATTAGGTTTAACTCATATATGGTTCCTTTACAAATATACATATAAATTAAATTTGATTAATTATAATATTTTCATTTACCTTCCTGTTAGGGATGGAATTACATTTCCCCAAATATTTATTCATATATAATCTCCCATTCTTTTATAAAGAGCCCTTTTATTTGGAAACAGGGCTTTCCTATTGTGCTGATGAATCAAGGCCAGAGAAGTGTGGATTGTACACTTAATCACTTCCGAGAAATATAAAGAGCATAAGAGAGAAATGTATACAGGGAGGGAATCAAAACAAGATACCCAACAAATGCCAACAAATGACAACATGAACTTCCAAGAACTGCTAGGACTACGCACAGGGGAGGAATTACTACTAGGGCCATGCCCGGAATTGAGATTCTGACCCTGACTAGTGAGAAAATAAATTTCTTTGCTTTAAATGCACTCACTTCTGGTACTTTCTGTTACAGCACCCCTAGGGAACAAAGCAACATACTATTTTAAGTTGGGTTCTCCACAAAAAGCAAAAGCAGTGACATATATATGCCAATATGAGCTATTTATTTTGATTGACCTTTTTAAAAATGTACCTTGACCTACTGATATTAAAACTCATGTATTGTTGAGAAAAATTGTTTGCCCCCATCACTGATCACAGAGACATGTTTAAACATATTTTATTGGAAATAAGCCCATGAACGAGTGAACAGGAATCCTCGTTGCAATAATTTGTGACGTTCCCTTGTAGAAAGTGAAATACATGGTGTGATTAGGAAAAAAAGCATATGCCTCTAGGGGTTTGCATATTTTCTAGAGATTAGAAACAGGTGTATCATAAACTTTTTAGCTGCCTTTGAAAATAGAGGCTTGTTTTGTTGAGCATCTCAATGAATTCATATAATAAAAGAAAACAGTTATTTTACCACAAGTAAAAACAGTTATTTTACCACTAGATTCTTTATTTTGAATCTAGAAAGAATCTTGCGATGGTTAGAGTTTATGTTAACTTAATGTACAGTATGATAAGGTAAGATGGAATCTAACCTATCAGGTCACAGTCTGAAAAACCTACTTGGAGGTGTGGCCTTTTTGAGAGCAAAACTGCGGATCATTTTTCTCTCTGACACATCGGTTCCTGATTTTAAGCCACGGAGTATTTCCTTGTTCTGTGCTCATAAAGGCTTCTTGATTTATGTACAGGTTCTGCTTATGAGATGAACTCTTTCTTAGATGAATGAGATTTACCCCCAAATGGCAAAGGACCAGGCAGTGTTTCATTCTGATATGTACAGAGTCACTATGGGTTGGAATGGACTAAATAGTGCCCATTTTCACCTTACTGCTTGCCTAGATTCTATCTAGCCCTGAGGTTGTTGGTCCATGCAGTCTGTTGGGTCTGGGAGCTGGGGCACTCTTCCATATTCCTGTTGATGTTGGATGCATGGGACTGTCTCCACTGGCCTGTGATCTCCCAGATTCCTGCTCTCCCTTCTTGTATCATCAGCCAGTAGCTGCATGAGTCTGGAGGGCTTGCTGCTAGTACCTTACCCACTGGCTTGATTGGGCTGTGTTTGGCTACATTCATGATCTAAAATTCTTCTTTTGATATAAAGTTATTTCTTTATACATGTACAGATGAGTGTCCCTGGTTTCATGATCTAAAATTCTTCTTTTGATATAAAGTTATTTCTTTATACATGTACAGATGAGTGTCCCTGGTTTTCTTTCTTTACAAAAATCAGTCCAACACAAATCTTATTATTGTATTCCTCAGAAAGAAAGTAATGTGTGAAACAGTAGTTTCCAGAGCATACTTTGGGGGAATATAAAGATGAATGCCAACAACCTTTTTCTTTCAATGGGCCTTAGTGTAGATTAGAAGCAATAAGTCATGGAATATTTCAGGAGTTGACTGGGGGGTGGGTAATGGAGAAAAAGGAAATACAATGTATAGCATCATGGTCCACACACACAGTTTTATCCTAATTTAGATTGATTCGCTGACTGTGTAGTGTATGTATGTAGACCTCGCTGCACCTCAAAAGGTCTCTTCCAATGCGGTACATGTAGCAAACAAGGAATGTAAACATAAGAGAATATTGAAATAATTTTAAAGATCTATTCACTCTAAAGTATTGTAATTTTTCCAAAATTCTAAATTGTAGAATATTGAGAAGAAAGTTTATATATTTCTATTGCTTAAGATTTGTTTTGAGAGTTAACTCGATTACCTCTTTTAGATCTAACTTTTCAAAGACAATTTCATTTCTATTTAATATTTAATTAAGTGTAATAATATCAGCTAGCTTTAGTCTGTATATATATTTAAGTTAATGCTATATTGTTGACTCCTTGCTATGCCTTTCTGACATTTTTATGCCTTTCCGGTATGTTTACAGTATATTACCTGTGAGAACTGAGGCACATTGCTTAGTCACTCCATATTTTCTCATTTAAAAAATTTAAATAATAATAGCATATATGAAGCCCTGGTGGTTCTATGGGTTAAGTTCTAGACTACTCACAGCAAGTTCATTGGCTTAAACTCAATTTTAATCCAGAAACCCTTTATGGAGTCCCTATAAGGTAGAATGGGCTTGATGACAGTGAGTTGATTTTCTTCATTTATCTGGATTAGTATTTAATGTATAGGGTTTTTATGGAGATTCATGAGATACTACTATAGTGCTTCAAAACATTTATGAAATAATTCCATGATCTTTAAATCTAGTGTTCCATGGCCTTTTTGATTCCTCCACCCACTTGTACATATAAGATAATTCATAGCAATATCTGATACTGTATGGTTGTTGGGTTCCATTGAGTTTATTTCAAATCATATCAATCCATGTGACAGAACAGAAATAACTTGCTAGGCAATTGAGTAAACTACTCATACAAACAATTACCAAAAGGTCCCCATCGGATTTTCTGAGTTGTACTCTTTACAGAGCAGATTGTGGAGTCTTTCTCCCCCTGGGTGGGCTTGCAACTCCAACCTCTGGAGTATCCGTCATGTCCTTAACTCTTCCACCACCATTGCTTCCAGAGACATGGAACCAACCCTGAAGAGTATTGCTATATAGGTTACATTATTTTACAGGCTGCATTATGGGGCTAAATTATTACTTATCTCCTACTTAACCATTTTATGCCACTGGACACTGCAATAGTCGAGGCTAGATTCTGACTGGAACATCCATGTAACAGAAAGACTTTGAGAGGTTGAGGAAGGGGAATGACCGATTAGAAAAAGCCTGGACAGCACATTAGGAATGGAGTCAGGAGAAGAGAAGGACAGCCGAAGACCAAGAGTAGAAAAGCTCAGGGAAATCTCCACATTCTCCCAGTACAATTTCCCTTTCCCACCGTGATCCTGGTTATCTAGGGATGAAGGCATTTTTGTTTTTCTGTTTGCTTTACTTCTTTAAAAATCTCTTCAACTAAGAAAGGCCACAACTTAACATTTCATCATCTGATAATGTTTCTGAATGAAATAGAGACGTGGATAAAAAGTGTGGATCTGTAAATACCGAGTAGCACAAAGACATTAATTAAATATACATAAACAAACAAACAAAAGCATACTTAATGTAAAGCAGTCTTAATTAACAGTAGGATAATCCATTATTGGTGCACAGCACAGTCTGGCATAAAATTTAATTCAAGGCATTAGAGAACTCTACTAATTCCCAGCCTTTATGTCAGGGTACTAATGTGGCTTTCAATAAATAGAGCAAACTGAATTCAATTATTTTGTATACTTACCTTGATTCCTGTACTTAAAGTGTCTGGGTTTGGAAGGAAAACACACTCAAGAAGATATATTGACATGGATGTCTTAAGTCATTACATGTTCAGCACTCTCTAAGATTACCTAATGCTAACCATGCAATTTTGTAAACCATAAATACCAATTATTACAATTTATTGGATTCTGATTTTGTGTCAGGCATTCAACTAGATTCTTTGTATTTGTTCTTGTCAGTGTTAGTATTATCTTTGCAAGATAGGTGCTTTCTTCTCTTATGAATTGAATTATGTATCTCCCGGGGTCCCCAAAGTGCTGACATACTAACCCATATAAATGTTATCCGGCTTTCATATTTTATTGTTTATTGTCACTTCTGATTTAGAAAACAGAGAAGCTGTAAATAGGAGATGATCGACGTCATTTGGAGACGGGCGTGGAACTGAGGAGGGCTGACCACACAGCTGCAGAGACCAGTCTTCCTTAGAAGTTCCCGCTAGTCTGCGCCCGCGATTCAGACTTCTAGCTCACTAAAGCAAGAACAAATATTACTGCTCTTTAAAACCACGCACTTGTGGATTTTGTGTTACACAAGCTCTGGGAACCCAAGCCTCTCTCTCTCTCTCTCTGACTCAATAACTTGTTTTTTATTGTGAATTAGGTAAGGGTTTACATATCAGATCATCATTTTTACACTTAACAACTTACATAACTAATCAAACCCAGCAATAGCTTACCCTGTTCTAAACTGAGTTAATCTGGATTCTCTAGAGAAGCAAAAACAATGACTCTTGCATGTGTATGGATATAGAGAGGGATTAACGTCATCTGTAAATCAAGTCTGGATGAAGAACTAAATGATTCTTAGGTCGGTTTTCTGCCAACGAACTCCTAAGATTTGCAAAAGGCCAATGAACCAGGCGCAGGATCCAGACCCATTAGAAGATGCGAGCTAGCTTCTACTAAGAGTAGGGCCCCCGAATGAAGCCTCTTTCAGGCTGTGCCCAGAATAAAGAGCTGGTGCCCTATTCTTCCCACAACTGCTTGGCTACGTCACAGAATATCCCATCACGGAGTTGACCACACTCTGTTGGGCCGTATTGGGGGAGAATACTGGCCCAGCCCAGCTGATGTGAAACCTGTCACATGCCCCTATTGTTTCTTCATCTTCTTTTTTATGATACTATACTCCTCTCCACCCACGTTCACCCCTCTCAACTCTCTGCATATTATTTCTCCACCCACGTTCACCCCTCTCAACTCTCTGCATATTATTTCTCCATCCACGTTCACCCCTCTCAACTCTCTGCATATTATTTCTCCATCCTTCAGTTCCCCTCCCAGCACCAAATTCTATTTCTTCTGATATGAAAAGCTTGATTGTGTTTTTTTCTAACAGTGATCTCATACAGATTTTGTCCTTTTGTGATTGATTAACTAACTTCACTCAGCATAATGTCCTTCAGATCCATCCATGTTATGAGACGTTTCACAGTTCTTTTATTAGCATTAATAGTTTTATTGACATATAATTAATACAGCATATAATTCAATAGGATAAGCATATTAGAAAGGGATGGACAATCCCCATGCATTAATTTCAGAATGGTTTCTTCTTATACTCATTGTTGTTAGTTCCTCATTTCATTCCCATGTTCTCCCTGCATGCCCCTATCCAGTTATGTACTACAGTTCTACTTATCATGGACTTCATGCCCAGCAAATGACACATGACAAAACAGGCATATGAAATCATGCAAAGCAAACAAAAACACTCCACTAGCAATTACTTCTAGACAAAACTTCAAAAAACCTCAATCGAAGAGAAAGCAGAAAATATTAAAACCTGAAACAACTTTAAAATGGATCCAAAGGGAGATCAAATGATTTGATATTACATTTTAACCTAACTACATCTATCATAATCAACTTTATAATACTCTCTGTCAAATAGCCAGGCTTTTCACAGCCTATTGTGAGAAGGGGTTCACGGAGGCATATACAATACATTTACCCTGCGAATGCATTTTGGCTTCCCCTGTCATCCACAGACTACTGAAAACCCAGTGTTCACAATATGAGCTCTGGTACCATTTCCTCATTTGAATTTTAGTATTTCCTCATTTGAATTTGAATTTTAGTATTTACAGTCCTTGGCTCATACCAGCTGGTATGTTTCTACCATGTGTACTTAGCTGACACTGCACTTAGATGGCTACTTGTCTTAAAACAAACGTTTAAGGCCATAGAAGCTATTCTTTCAGATGGTCAGGCATTATGTGATTTTTTAACAATATTTTCTATAACTTTTCCATTCTTTAATGATCTCTTCATGAGGGTGAATATCAAGCAGTGCCATATCATAATAACTGATTGTTCTTAGATGGGCTAGAATTAAATGTGAACCCCCAATCCATTCGCATGTCTACGGTTTATATATGTCTATGTTTCACTTAAAGACCTCATTAGCATTTTATAATAGAGAATAATATAAATCTTCCCCTAAGGGCATAGAGTAATTATATTGATAGAGGCATTAATTTGACCAATGGTATAGAATTTAAAACACAGTTGAGAAAAGAATGATGTGTGGTATTACATTGTGTGTATGTACCAAAGTTTCTTTATCTGTTCTTCCGTGGATGGTCATTTAGGTTGCTTCCATCTTTTTGCTTTTATGAATAGTGTTGTGAAGGTCCGTGTGTGTATATCTGCTGTGTGCTGTTCTTTAGGGCTTATATTCCTTTAGAGCAGTGGTTCTCAACCTGTAGGTTGCGACCTCTTTGGGGGTCAAATGACCCTTTCACAGGGGTGCCTAAGGCCATCAGAAAACACATATTTCCAATGGTCTTAGGAACTGAGAGACTGCTTCTCTCTCCGTCTCCAGGTGGGGCCACCCACATGCAGATATGCCCATATATGAGAACCCGGGCATGATGGCATCATGGTGCCAACCCCATCACATACACCCCTACAAATATAGGTGTATGTGACAGGGTTGGTGCCGTAATGTACTAATGCGGACCAATCAAACACGTATAGAGAGCAGCTACTATGTAGAAGGCAGCTACTGTGTTGAAAGCAGCCGAATTGGAGGTAAAATGAGACTTCATGAACTATAATCACTGGGTAAATGTAAAAACATTTACTGTAAAATCATCAACTATTTCAAAAACTATCTGTACAATAGGAACTTAATCTGGATTTGAATTTTATTTTTATATTCAGCTGTGGTTATATTTCATTTGTAACAATGAAAATACGTCCTACATATCAGATATTTACATTATGATTTATAACAGTAACAAAATTACAGTTATGACTTAGCAACTAAAGTAATTTTATGGTTAGGGGCCACCACAATATAAGGAACTATATGAAAGGGTCGCAGTATGAGGAAGATGAGAACCAATGCTGTAGCATATATCCCACTTTGCAGGATCGCTGGTTCACATGGCATTTCTATTTCTAATTGTGTGAAGAAGCCCTAAACAGCATTTCTGTCATTCGCTCCCAGCAAATTGAGAGAGGGCTGTCAGAATTTCAGGCCAGATTCAGAAGGAGATGTGGATGAACCATGGCTGAAAGCAGGGGGAAATGCTTGTTTGTTTTATTGACTATACCAAGGCATTTAACTGTCTGAATCATAACAAACCATGGATAACCTTGGGAAGAATGGGAAGTCTAGAACACTTCATTGTGTTCATGCAGAACCTGTGCATAGATCAAGAGGCAGTTGCAGAAACAGACCAAAGGAATACTACGTGTTTAAAGTCAGAAAAAGTGTATGAAACGGTGGTATCCTTTCAAACGCTTCTTCAGTCTGTATGCTGAGCAAATCGTCAGAGAAGCTGGATTATTTGAAGAAGAATGTGGCATCATGATTGTATGAAGGTTTATTAAAAATCTGTGATACGCAACGCTGCTTGCTAAACGTAAGGAGGACTTGGAGCTCTTGTTGCTGATCAGAATTTCAGCCTTTAGCGTGGATGATGAGTAAATGTAAAGAAGACCGAAATCCTCACCAACAGGTAACATAATAATTGGAGAAAGTTTGAATTGTCAAGGATTTTGTCTTGCTTGAATCCACAGTCAATGCTTATGGAAATAGCAGTCAAGAGATTAAAGGACATGTTTTTTAAATCACTTTATTGGGGGCCCACACAATCCTTATCACAATCCATACATCCATCCATTGTGTCAAAAACATGTACATTTGTTGCCATCATAATTCTCAAAACATTTGCCTTCTACTTGATCCCTTAATATCTGCTGCTCATTTTCCCCCTCCCTCTCCACTCCCCTACCTCATGAACCCTTCATCATTCATAAATTATTATTATTTTGTCATATATTTCAATGTCTGATGCCTCCCCCGCCCTCTTCTCTGCTGTCCCTCCCCAGGGAGGAGGTTATATGTAGATTCTTGTAATCAGTTTCCCCTTTCTACCCTACATTCTCTCCACCCTCCAGGCATCGCCACTCTCACCACTGGTCCTGGAAGAGTCATCTGTCCTGGATTCCCTGTGTTTCCAGTTGCTATTTGTACCAATGTACATCCTTTGTTCTAGCCAGATTTGTAAGGTAGAATTGGGATCATGATAGTTGGGGGGAGGAAATATTTAAGAACTAGAGGAAAGTTATATGTTTCATCATTGCTACACTGCACCTGCCTGGTTCATCTTTTCCTAACAACTCCTCAGCAAGGGTTGTCTGGTTGGCTACCATTGGGCTCTGAGTCTCCAGTCTGCACTCACCCACTTTTTCAATGATATGATTTTTTGGTCCTTGATGCTTGATACCAGATCCCTTCAACAGCTCATGGTCACACAGGTTGGTGTGTTTCTTTCATGTGGGTTTTGTTGCTTCTGAGCTATATGGCCACTTGTTTATCTTCGAGCCTTTAAGACCCCATATGCTATATCTTTTGATAGCTGGGCACCATCAGCTTTCTTCAGCACATTTGCTTATGCACACGTTTGTCTTCATTGATTGTATCAGGGAGGTGAGCACCCACTGATATGGTTTTTAGTTCTTTGATATCTGATAGCTGGTCACTTCTGCACATTGTGCTCAGACAGGCTTGTTTGCTTCTTCTATGTGGGCTTTGACGCTTCTCAGCTAGATGGCCACTTATTTATCTTCAAGCCTTTAAGATCCCAGATGCTATATCTTCTGATAGCTGGCACCATTAGCTTTCTTCACCACATTTTCTTATGCACACGTTTGTCTTCATTGATTGTATCAGGGAGGTGAGCACCCACTGATATGGTTTTTAGCTCTTTGATGTCTGATAACTGGTCTCTTCTATAACTCGTGGTCAGCCAAGCTGGTGTGCTTCTTCCATGTGGGCTTTGATGCTTCTCAGCTAGATGGCTTCTTGTTTACCTTCAAGCCTTTAAGACCCCAGATGCTATATCTTTTGGTAGCTGGGCACTATCAGCTTTCTTCACCACATTTGCTTATGCACACATTTTTCTTCAGCAATCGTGTCGGGAAGGTGTGCATCATGGAATGCCAAGTTTTAGAACAAAGTTTTCTTGCATTGAGTAAGTGCTTGAGTGGAGGCCCAATGTAAAAGATTCAATAGAAACCAGGTTATCAACACAGACACTTGGTCATAGACAAGTCATGGGCACGGAGAGCATAAAATACTAGGATTTAACTAGAGGTAAAAAATGGATCATGTGGCTCTCAGACAAGAAGTCATAAACTGGAATTGACCTAGAAATAATACTTTCTAGGAGCCCAATATATAATAGTAGCAAAATTACAGTTATGAAGTAGTCACAAAAGTAATTTTAGGGTTGGGGTCACCATAACATGAGAAAACCTGTATAAAAGGATTGCGGCATTAGGAAGATTGAGACCCACTGGTCTGGATGCTTGTTAAGCTAGAGAAAGGGACTCATGTCAGGGACAAGATTCAGAATAGAGACCAGATATTGACAGAAACTGGTAAATCTATGGCAGGGGGCGAACAAGGAGAGACTATTCTATCTTCTCTCACCCAGATGCGGGTTTCTAATAGAAACTAAGAGATGCTTCTCATGTCCAGGGACTCTGCTCATAGAGACAGGAAGCTGTTTCTAACTTCTCTGTATTATAGATTTTAAAAATTATTTGTGTTAAATATTTGGCATTTAAACCATATGCACCTTGTACATGTCTTAACCTGCATGGGTGAAAGTACTCTTTTCTGGATTTACATAGATTCCATTTTTGAAGACCTCTTATGGTTCAGGTGCTCCTAAGTTGTATCAAAATTTGCATGCTCAATTAATAACTAAAGGTTGATGATTGAAACCCACCGAGAGTCACCTTGGAAGAAATACTAGAAGTTCTGCTTCTACAAGGTTGCCACCTTGAAAACACTATGAAGGATGGTTCTACTCTATCACTCATAAGGTCTCACTGAGTCAGAATAGATGTCAACGGCAACAAATTTAGGTTGACTTCTTACATGTCAGGCATTTGGCCAGTGCTTTAAAACCATTTTGATAGTAGAGCTGTCTTTGTGGTTCATTGCAACGGATTAGATTCCTACTCCCTTTTGTCCATATGAGGCTTCCCGAGTGCTCCTTAGAAGGGAGGATCATAAGGCTTTCTCTCACGTACTGTGGGTATGCTACCTGGAAGGACAGTTCCTGTAGAAAGATGTTATGCCTAGGGTAGTAGTTGGTTGTGGTAGTTACATAACCTGGTCTCCATTTGGGACTTGAGAGAATTGAGAGTGAAGGGGTGGAGTTTAGTCTGTCTATTAGGTCATAGCCCATGAAGCCTCTGTGTGGGCATGGCCTTCTCATGAGGATTCTGGGAACTCCTGTATTTCCTCCTTTGGAGAAAGATACTTACCTCTTTCTCTCTCTGCTCACTGCCTGAGACAGGCTCTACTGACAAGACAGTGTTCTATACTAGAGAAGCCAGGTGGACCTACCCTGATGCAACCAGACTTCCGGAGCTGGGGAAGCCACATGGAGACTCCTGTTAGCACTGTGATGTTTACAATGCCACTGACTCCAGAAAACGTCCAACCCACTGGCCTGTGATCCTCCTGCACTTAGCATCATAGCATGTATTTCATGAGTCTGAAGAGGACTTTAAAGATTAGTATGGGACATATAGGCTAATATTGGACTTATGGACTGGCCTGGGACTTTTCCTTAATGTATAATTACTCTTTCTATTAAGCTTCTTCTTATAGGCATCTGCATGTCTAAATTTGTTTCTCTAGTCCACCTGGAGTAAGACATTGGTGGTGTTGTTAGGTGCCATCGAGTCAGTTGACCCACAGTGACCTTATGCACAATAGAAGGAGACCCTGCCGGGTTCCGTGCCAGCCTCACATCAGTCCTTGGCTTGAGCCCATTATGACAGCCGCTGTGTCGTCCATCTCCTTGTTGGCATTCCTCTTTTTCATCCCTCAATTTTCTAAGCATGATGTCCTTCTCCAGAGACTGCTCTCTCCTATCAACACGCCCAAAGTATGTAAGGCAAAGGCCCATTCAGGAAAAAAGGAGATCCATGAACACAATTGCTGCAAGAATTGCCTCACACTTAGCAATCGTGAGAAGGATGTTTAATTCTGCTGCACACGGGGCCTTTATGAGACAGCACTGACCGGACAGCACCTTAAAAACGGTGCTGAACATTGTAAAATGAGAAGCGATAACTTGTGCATGTTCACTCTGCTAGAAAGAGGCAGGGCTGGAGTTTACACTCAAATAGTAAAATGTCACAATCATTTTATTTGGAGGGGGATGCTGTTGTTTTCCTTGTTTATTCTCTCTCACTCCTCATGCCTTATTTATTGCCATGCAGTCACAGCCCGCACCACATCTTGCTGGATGAGATTGGGAATATGTGCATGGGCGCATAGATTCAGAAGCACAGATGGGTGCTGCTTATTAGAACAATACTTCTTTTTATGGATTTTGGCAATGGGAGTTGATAAATGCCTTCTAGGGCATCTGAGAATAAGAGTGTGGTAGAGGGATCATCAAATGAGTCATTCTAGGCTGGTCTCTCTGCAGGGTTGCTTTGAATGATAATTGTGAAAGAAGCATTGTTTTCCTTGGATCCCATCTTTCCACATAGGCAGGATTGGGATAAGCATGTAAAGCATCCAAAGCAGGGATAAAACACAGAAACAACCGACTTATCTTACACACAGTCTTGGTAAGCCAGAGGATCCCTGATGTTTCAGCGCATGAAGCCATTACGGTTCTACTGTGATTCCAATGGTCAGCTGTTCAAACCCACCTTTTGCCACAGGGGAAAGGTGAAGCGGTGTACTGTAGTTCAGGATTACAGCCCTGGAAACCCTGCTGGGCTGTTTTGCTTTGTCCTACAGTGTCAACATGAGTAAGAATCGACTCAATGGAAGTTTGTTTGCGTGTCATTTTTGTCCTGTGTTATTTTTGTTCTAAACCTTACCTGCTCTCCTCTAGCTCTTCAGGAGGCCAGCCATTCCATGCTAGCAGTGTGAGCGAGTTGGAGACTCAAATAAGAATCTGGTCACTTAACAGCCATGTAAAGTTTGAGTGAATCGTTTATTCATGTGCATACCAAGCTTTCATTTGTGAGATGAATACTACGATCAACTTCACAGAGTGGGTGAGACAACTAGATCCAGGATGACATGCGGAGCATTTAGCAAATCAAAATGATCTCATTGTGATCATGTGCAATTTACGATTATGCACATTTCTTGACAAATAAAATATTAGTTCTCAAAGTCAGAGGTGTAGGTGGCTCTCTTTTTGTACTCCCGTTAGCTGAAGCCATAAGAACATCTACAGAACAAGAACAAACGATTTCATGAAGAAGAGTAACTCTGCGTGTTGACTATCTGCCAGCATATACACTTGTATCTAGACAAGCTGGCTTCTGAGGGACAAGAGTAACTTATGATCAAGAACTGTGGTTTGGATATAGAAAATTCATGTCTAAGCTTCTGGAACAAAGTAAAACAAAAATTATTTGAAGTAGGCTATCTTAGCCATGAGTTCAGATGGAATTAATCTATCAGGAAAATGAAAATTAAAAAGTATTAAAGTCCTTTAATATGACCTAATTCTGAGAAATAGTTTGCTAGAGTTTATAATCTATAAGTTCCATCTTAGTATTTCTTTTGAGACATTTGGTAAGATTTGTGAATGCTTTAGATATCTAGGAAAATTTTCCATCTTGGGGCTTTAAGGTAGATTAAAAAAATTAAACAATGCCATATAAACAAAAGAAACCACATTTAAATAAATAATTTATTCCTTTGTATTAGAATTTTGGCAAAGAACATTGAATATACTCATGGAATACCAGAAAATCAAATGTGTCTGTCTTGGAAGAAGTACAGCCCGAACAATTGTGAGGATGGCTCAGGACTGAACAGTGTTTTGCTTTGTTTGGCATTGGGTTGATATGATTAGACACAGTGGTAATTAAAAATAACAAAGCAATAGCAACAAAAATAATTCAATTCCAATGATAGCATGATGATTTTTGGTGACAGTTCATTTTAAAATGTGTTTTGGTGAAGCTAATTCTCATGCTACCTTTAAATACGTGTTTACTTATTTAGTCCATTGAACTCCTAAATTCCATAAAAAGGTACACTGTCCCTTCAATCAAGTCTAAATAAAATCAAAAGGTTTTACCCTTGAAATTAGTGGACAGGATTCAGCAGTGCCGCGTCAAGCATGTGCCATTCCAACGGAAGGGCTTGTTGGAGTTTGGTTTTCCTCCATTCTTTCTCTCTGAAGCATCATTTTCTTGCACCATCATAAAATACTTTACAAACAGCCCCTGGCAAAGGATATGGCACAGAATCTAATAAGTGAAAGCAATGTGACTTCCTGGGACATTGTGGCTAGATCACACCCGGAGCCAAAGCAAACAGGAGCCAACACAATGAAAAGGGTTATGTCTGACTTTGAGTTGTTGTTCTCGTCATTGTCAAATGTTAGCCAAGCAAGATGTAAACTACTCAGCAGCTGACTGGATGTGTTGCTTATTGGAACTAGGCAAAGGGCATAAAGTTCAAGCTAATTCCTTGGGCAAAGGCTTGACTGCACTGTTCATTTTCTAAAGTAAACATCCTTAAAATTGTTGGGGATTTACAAAGGGCAAATGGTGTACTCTTGGACTTTGGGATTCATAGTTGCGGTATTGAATCTTTTTTTCTACTGCTGGCAGTAACGGCCTTGGGTAATTTTAAAGATATCTCAGAACCCCAGTTTTCTCCCCTTTAAAATCATGGTCTGCCTTATTGAAATTGCTGTGAAGATTAAAACTACTCAGATGAGATGAACCTGTAGGAACATGGATTTCTGTGTAAACAAATCTCCTGGCACTTCCTGGGCAGAAGCACCAAAAGGCTAAACCACAGGAGAAGAGCCTGGAAGAAATGCCCTGCTCGGCTTGCCCCGCACTTGCATACACTGATGCTGATTTAGGTGGAAATCCGTGCTTCCACCATGCCTGGCCATAGTTCTGATCATTAGAAACCTTGGGGAAGTGTGGTAGTTGGATGATTTTATGTCAAGTAGACACAGCAGGCTAGAAGTAGAGTCAAATTTGTCCATCACATTTGTCAAGCTTGATGACACCTCTTTGGCCATGTGGCCTTTTGTATCAGTGTGAGGGACTCTGGGGACTGCTTCTCTGTTTTTCCTTTCCCCGTTCTGCTGTCTGGAATTCTGCCTCTCTCCTTGAATCCACATGACTTTGCACCCATAAATCTGGGATCATTCTACTTCACGAGTCAACACTCGTTGTCGTTAGCATGTGGCTATGTGAGTTGCAGAGGGACTTACAGACTAGCATCAGACTCATGAACTTGGGCTGGACTGGGATGCCTTCTTTTAATATAAAATTATTTGATATAAACCTCTTTCTTATATGTTGTGTTAGTCTGGGTAGACTAGAGAAACAAATCCACAGAAATTCATATATGAGAGAATTTTACTTCAAGGGTAAGTGTACATTAAGAAACCGTCCCAACCCAGTGCTGTCCAAGCCCTTAAATCCAGCATTAGCCCATATGTCTGACACCAATCTACACAGCCCTCCTCAATCTCACCAAACACATGCAATGATGCCGACTGCAGGAGGAAGGTCCAATCAGGGAACATGTACGCATCTCAGCGCTGGCAGGGGTCTCCACGCTGTGGCTGCAGCACCCAGGGCTGCATCGGGGTAGGTCCATGTGGCTTCTCCTCAGGGATGTTTCTCAGGAAGTGAGCCTTGACAGCTGAAGCAGGGAACTGGCTAAGGCAGCTGCACCCTGGTCTGATCATCAGAGAGCAAGAGACCTGAGAACTGGAAAGGTAAGGCTTACCTAGCCATTTATCCCTCCACCCTTCAATTAATTCTTCATGTGTTCCCAAGCCAGCTTGGCACAATAAACCTTAACGATCACATACATCTATGGGTGTCACTGGACACCTTGTCCTAGCACAGGAAGAAATGATTACCTTACACCTGATCAACTTCGCAGCACATAATTCCCTTTCTAGATGGCTTGCACTCTTCCAGGACTGGTTACTTAGTTCAGTTCAACTTGGACATCTTCATACAAAATTTCTGTTCAATATTAACTACTGTGTTTTTAGCTGGTTGTCCCTCTCCATAAAAAAACAATGAACTTCTTTTTTTTTAGTTATAATATTGGAGGCTTTATTAAAAAAGTTAGCATATGGAAGAGTAGGAGAGAATGTGCTTCTTTAGAAATGTTTATAGCTATAGATGATTTTTATCATTGAAAATAACCTTCCCAATTTATAAATTATTAAGGGTTTATGACGGAAGTAGGGTGGGGGAAGGCGGAGGAAAAATGAGAAGCTGATACCAAGGTCCCAAGTAGAAAGAAAATGTTTTGAGAATGATGATGGCAACAAATGTACAAATGTGCTCGACACAATGGATGGATGTATGAATTGTGATAAGTTGTACAAGCCCCCATTGAATTATTTAAAAAAAAGAAAATAACCTTCCCAAAGATTTTATTGTAAAACAATGAACTTCTTAAAGGCAGATAATATCCATTTTATGTCACTTGTTTTTAATTTCAGAATTTGGCACAGCGACTGACTCAGAATTTGTCTTAATAAATGCTTGCCTGTCGTATGTGTGATAGGTTTGTTTTCTGTGCCCTAAAATATTTATTGTCACCAGAGTTAGGTAAGTCTTAGGTCACTTGTTCATTGTGAAGACATGAGCTATCGATCTTAAATGCTCTTCCAGTAACCCTGTAAACAGATGAGGCATTATTTCTACAAACATTGTTTTGAGCACTCCACTCCAGACATATTCATTACAAATTTCTTGAGCTGGGACTTATGAAGCTGGAACTTTAAGTTTCCTAGTTTATTTTGATATGCATTCAGACAGTTGCTTGGCAATTCTATAGCTCTTAGAAATCTTACTCGTGGTTTAATAGAAGTTTGTTCTGAAGGTGTCCATGGTGAACTATCTAAGTACAGACAGGATACAGAATAGTTTTAAGTCTTCTGGAAAAGCGGTTCCAAGACATCAGGTGGGTATGTGTGAGGTGAGCAGCTTAGCTGATGCTTCCTAAGCATATTTTAGGACCAGAATTTGGGCCAGAATTGTAAAGTTGTGATTTTCACGCTCTGCCTTTTAGACTATAATAGAGTAGCCCTAGTGCATATTTTCTTAAATCTCTAATTTACTAAATGTTTTTTAAATAAATTTTTTACCATATATTCATGGTGAGTATTAGGATTAAGGCACAAAATGGAACTGAAAAGGAGAGAGGCCAGATGAAAGCGAATGCTTAATTCTCAAAGAAGGATCCAGACTATGAGCAGAAAACATCTGCTTTCTAATCAGGAGCATTCAGAACACCCTTGGCTCTTGCATGACTCGTGTCCTGGATAATGTTAGCAACGACAATGATTCTACACCCTTCAAGAGACAGAATAATCATTGTGTGAACCAGTCTTTAGCTATTGGAAGTAAAACCCATTCGAGGGGTGAGATGCTTGCCCATTTCAGAGATGATTCAGGACATGAGGGAAAAAGAATTTACATGTTCAGGATGACAAAAGATAAAGGTAGAAACATGCAAATCCCTAAGAGGTAAAGAGTATGAAAATCAGATTTGATTAATTTAGAAGAAGGGCCAATAATAAGGGAAGGATAATATTAACCTTTATTCAGAAAGGAAAAGAAACCTTTTAATTCCACATAATATTTCCCAGCGTTCTTAATAAATCCTTTTGAGATCAATGAATTTATCACAATTCCATTCTCTGGCTGAGTCACTATCTCAATTTCTTGATAAAAATGGAAATGCAAGCCAATATCACTCCTAGTTCATTATGGTGACCTCTCTAGAGATATTAGAATTCTTCAGTTAGATAAAATTATTTTATGTAAAACTAATGTCATTTATAGGAATTGAAAAGTGATTATTCTCATTTACATTTATTACTACTTCATGACTTGTGACAAGTTGGTGCTCCCACATACACTGGCATCCAGTTTTCCCTCCATCAGTCAAGTTACACTAGACTCGTGGCTAATATAGGAAAATATTGGCAAGGATAACGTTTTCTTATGATTGCTGAACTCTTCTTTGCCTCAGTTTCCTTGTCGGTTAGTAAATGAAAAAATGCATTGTATTGGGCAATTCTGCTGCACAATATCTCTTTAGTTTTAAAATGCCAAGTTGTCAGTTTGAGGACTAAAGCATGCCTCTTCAATGACCTCTTATACATATGAAAGCTGCCCATCGAGAAGAAAGGATGCAGGAAAAATAGATTCATTTGAATTATGGTGCTGAGAAATAATAGAGAAAATATCATGAACTGCCAGAGAAAGAGGCGCATCTGCCTTGGAAGAAGTACACTTGGAATACACCATGGAAGTGAAGAGGACAAGATTAGTCTTCATATTTTGGACACATTATCAGGAAAGATGGGTGTCTGGGAAGGGGCAGTATGCTTAACGCAGAGGGTCAGGGAAGAAGAGGAAAATCCTCAGTAAGATGAATCGACACAATGGTTCCAACTATAGGCTCGACCATCAACGTCGTTAGATTCGTGTGTAATAGGGCATTGTTTCATGCTGTTGTACACATGGTCCCTACAAGTCAGAACCATCTCAAGGTGCCTAACAAAACAGCCACATTCACAGTCTGTTCATCAATACAATAGAGCCAGTAGTTCAATCAGGTAATCCATGAATGGTGCATCGCTTGGTTTAAGAGACTGCTTAGTTCTTACTAACAACATCACCATTATCTTTTTATTTAAGGTCCAATTCGAATCCTATATTCTCCATGAATTATCCCTGGGAAGTTTGATTTACCCCCTTTTGAAACAAATAAGAGTGGAGAAAATCAATCACTAAAAAAGAACTAATAATCAGTCCATAGGATTAGTGGATCCTGTGGACAGCTGCCACTGCTGCGGTTGAATTATGTGGCTCATAGCTACCACCGCCGACCACTCTAATCAGGAGCGCAGTAGAAGACCTTGGAAGAAAATAAAGTAGAACAAACTCAAATTCATAAGAAAAATTCAGAGCCTAGCTCACCTGATAGAGACTGGTGGAACCAAGGGCACTGTGGTCCTTCAGTATCCCTCACGGTGAAACTAAACCCATCCCCAAGAGTCAATTTTGAACTTGATGGTCTCTAAAGGGTAGAAGAACACTAACAACATTGTACATTCACCCACATGTGACCCAAAGAGCAACATTTGCCAAAAACAAATCTCAGAAAACATGAAGAGTCTAAAAGAAGGGTGATTTGAAGTGGTCATCCCAAGACACAAGTTAGAAGAATGCTGTTACTTTGAGGAGCCCTGAAATCAACGTTAAAAAAAATGGTTTTAAGTTTTCAGTGGAAAACTAATATGCTTTGTACAGTTTTACTTAAACTAAAAGAAAAATAGGAAAAAGCTTCAAATCGGACCCTTAAGATGTATATTAGTTCTCCAAATGAGAGCATAGCTGTATTGATGATTGAAATTGCAGTACTCATGAAAGGAGTGTCAAGGAGCTTGTACAAAACTTCTTCACAGACCTGACCGAGAGGCTAGGCGTAGTGCAGCTCCCAACGACCCCTTCCATTGTTATGACTGGAACCCCATAGTGCGTTGACTTGCTACTTCAATGTTGATTTCACTCTATTTTCAACATACTCGGACCTAGAACTCTTAATGCCCGCATGAGTCAATCCTGTTCTAAAATTTTTGTATATGTTTTGGTAAACTCTTAACATCTGTAATTATTTAGAATTATACATGTTTACTAAATTGACATATAACTATGAACTTGAAGGTAACCTGTGATATATTAACTTGTGGCTCTATTTGTGCACACTAATGAAGGTAATTTAAAGTTCAAGCAATCCAATCGTCATATTGAAATAATAGGACTGATTTGGTAAGAGATTTATTAGTTGTAGATTATAATGTGTAGACTTTTAATATCCTAGACCTTCACCCATCTGTTATATTGTTACTCTAATTTTACTCAGCAGGTTAAACTAATGTTAGATGTTCTATCACCTTTATCTCAAATGCTGGTGGGTCATCCATGATGGATAGGTCTTAATGGAGCTTTCAGATTATAGCGGATTCAGAAGAACATCATATGGTGATCTACCCTCAAAAGTTGTTAGTCAATAAAAATCTTATGGATCATAGTAGAATATATTTTGATGTAATTCTGGAAGAAAATTCCCTTGGGTTGAAAGATACTACACAACACAGTGGCAACAATGGTTTCAACCATATCAATGTTCATAAAGATGATGCAAATGTAGGTAATGTTTCCTTCCATTATCCCTACGGTTATCAAGAGTCAAAGTCAACCTGATGACAACTAATAACAATATTTTTTTAAAAAACTGTTAAGAAGAGACATATCCAAGGTCAGATGCCACACTGAATCTATCTGATGGCAGTGAGAGCACAGTACCCAGAGGCCCCTAGCATAGCTGTACTCGTTCTCTAAGCAAATCCATGGTTTCCTTGGACATTGATTATGAATTTGAGATACTGACCTTCCACCATAAAGCTTTCCATACCCTCCTGAAGTGGTTCAGTTTTGAGATTTCTGAAAGTAATTAACTGATACTGAAACTTCATGGTTTTAGTTTTGAATCTTAATATACTCATATTTTGAACAAAGTGACTCTAACAATTGGCAACCTGATCTTTGAATCTGTGAAATTTCCAAGTTCAGCTTTGTAGATCTGTCTCCTATGAAGGGTCATCTGTTTAAACTTCTTTATGTTAGGCTGGGTTTTGTAGAGCAACAAAAAGTGAGGCTTCAATTATTTATATTTTTTAAAATGGCTCAAACAGTTGTAGAAGTGGGTGAATCCTGGGAGGTTCCACGTGTGTGGATTACATGGCAAGCTGAAAGCTTCTGTTTATCAGGTAACTTCGAGGGCTGATGGACCTACGGTTAGGACAGGTTGGTCACAGTCTGGTGATGGCAAAGAGATAAATCCAGGGTTAGCAGGATAGGCTTGTGATTGGAGAGTCAAGTGAATTCAATGTTGGCAAGTCAGATGGAAGGCCACTGATGGCTCTTGGAATCGGCAGATAATATGGCAGACCATTGTCTCAATTCCAAAGAACTGGCTGTCAATTAGCCAGATACAGAATATAGATACAGAGAAAAGCAAGCTTTCTACTTTCTCTCACATCCTCGTTTCTGAGATGACAAAGGAAAGGCACAACAAAGTTCATACTAAGAAAGACTAAGGCCTTGTGCAGCCTATTCACGGCATGAAGTGCTCCCACTGTGTGCCCAAAGACAAAGCCATTGAGAAGTTTGTAATAAGAAACATAGGGGGTAGGGGGTGGGGGGCGGGGGCGCAACTGTCAGAGACATTTCGAAGCAAGTGTCTTCAACACACATGTGCTTCCCAAGCTGTACATGAAGCTACATTATTGTGTGAGTCTGGTGCCTTTCTCAGCACGGTGGTTAGGAACTGGTCGCGTGAAGTGTGAATGGACAGGAACCCTCCCTCCCCCCCACCATTAGATCTACAGGTGCTGCCCCATGACCTCCTCCTAGCCTATGAAAGATTAGAAGTGGAAAAAAAACAATCCTGAAAGGAAAAAAAAGGAAATTGTTTATTAAAAAAAAGCAAGCTCTTCTATCAAATCCAATGTAGGAAGGAGGTCACAATCCTGAGAAAATGTCCAGTCAATTGCATCAGGGCTGTGCCCTGAATACAGGAGGTGCATCGTACCCTAATGGTTCGACTGCTCCCTGCTAATCACCTTGTGGAGTTTGTGATAGTGTGCTGGGTCTCATCCTGAGGGCTTAGTAGGCTTGACCTTTCAGAACACTGAACAGCCTGACCCAGCCAAGTTAACACAAACCGACCAGTCATACCCTTCAAAGAAGGATTTCTTCTTTCAAGGATTTTATAAGTACTTGATTCTACATCGTCAATGTATGGGGATTAATTGTTTTCACTCTCCTGAAGTCTTTCTTTTTTATCAATGGGAATATTTTAATTAAATTTTTGTTGCTGTTCTGTCCATCTTGAATAGAGTCCATATGGAATGTTCCACTGCTTATATAATTCTCTAACACAGTTTCCACAGTGCTTTCTTTTCTCTAAACGTAATATAAGCTAAATTTCTATTAAGATTTGCTTTATCTAATGATTTCTGGTGTTTGCCTCGAGGTATCTTCAAGTGTCTTACATGCTCACCAATGAGGATTTGAAATCCCAAGATGCCCAACAACTTTACCGCATTAATGTTATTTTATGTTCCTTTTAGCAATCGCATCATGTTGTCTAAAAACCATTCCATGATGGTCTTGAAGTCAAATGTATTTCAGTCATTTCCTGATCACCGGAAATGAACCTTAAGACTCAACTCTAAAGCGATGACTTTGTAGAAGTGTCTCCTCTTACCTCTCTGCTCTAAGTGATTCACCCAGAAATCAGTTTTATTTTTTAAAGTCTTGGCAGCAATGTTGTGCTAAATTGCTTTCAGAATTTATTTAACATCTCCTAAGTGCCAGAGGAGCTGACAAGAAACAAGAATTAGCATTAGTTTCTGTGAGATGAGAATTACATCGATGTAGTTTTTGATGTGAAAGTGGTATTTACTTGAGGAAGATAATGTTTTCGGAGCTCAATATGTCAGGGTAGTTGGTTGCACTCACCAAGGCTTAGGACAGCCTGGTTTTAGTGATTCCTTACAGTGAGGGCTGCACATCTATTCACGTTCATGTACATGTTCTAAAGAACATTTCTCCAAAAAGGACATCATACTGTGAGCTCCTTCAGTAGAAGAATTAACTTATGGATTATATTTATCCGTAGGCAAACTTGCCTGTTTTTTGATGACTCAATTCCTGCAATTAAAATGTATACATTTATTTCTTGTTAGCCAAATAATAAGATAGAGCAATAAAAAAATCAGCAGTTGTAAGTAACATAATCATTATTTTATCTTTCTCCAAACAATCTAAATTATTAAATACTTCTAAAATATACAAGACAAGATAAAACTGAAAATGTAATTTTTGTTTGAAATTATCTTTTCATTAATGACTTTTTAATTTTAAATTCCACTGTCTTAGAAACTTAGAGTATATAAAATAAAATCAACTTTGTATATCTGCTTATGTTGCAGTGTCTTTTAAAACTTTGCTATCTATAGAAATTCATAAATCCAATCTACTGATTGATCCACAATCAATGCTCATAAAAGCACCAGTCAATAGATCAAAAGACAAGTTTCAATGCATAAATCTGCTGTACAAGACCTCTTTAGAGCTTTGCAAAGTGAAGGTGTCCCTTTTAGGACTAAGGTGCACCTAACCATAGCCATGGTATTTTTTAATTACCTCATATACATACAGAAATTGGACATTGAATAAGGACGACCAAAGAAGACTGGATACATTTGAATCCTAGTGCTTGCAAAGAATATTCATAGTACCATGGACAGCCAAAAGGACAACCAAATCTGTCTTGAAAGAAGGATGGCCAGAGTGCTCCTTGGAGACAGGGGTGGCAAGACTTCGTCTCATGAACTTTGTACACAGTGTCAGGAGAGACCGGTTCCTGGAGAAGAACATCATGTTTGGTGAAGTAGATGGGCAGCGAGGAAGAGGAGGACCCTTAATAAGATGAACTGACAAAGTGGCTGCAACCATGGGAACACAGGAGCAATTGAGGGGATGGTGCAGTGCCGGGCAGTACTTCCTCCTTTCATGCATAGTCAATGTTGCCTGGCAATAAACATTACAGTGCGAACCTGGAAAAGACCTCAACCATAGATGCATGAGTGGACTTTGAGCTCTTACTTGATCATTTTCCTGCTGGGTATTTACCCCCACGAGATCACAGCGTGCTATAGCAAAGTATGCTGAAGAAACTCGCTGGTTTTTATCCCAGCTATCAGGGCCTTTCTCAAAACAAGTAGCCACCTAACTGAGGGTTCAGCTAAGTCCACATGGGAGAAGCAAACCAGTCTGTGTGATCCAAGATTGTAAGTAAGAAAATCTAAGCCCAGAGCAAGGAACAGTATCAGAGGTTAAATTTTAAACACCTGATTTAGGAACACTGTGGACCAAATTCATTTCCAGGGTCTCCACGTGGATTGCATCTCCAAGCCTTGGTAACAAGCAAAGAGATTTTTGAAGGGAATTTTATCAGCTAGATTGACTGGAATGTAACTCTTTGTCATTTGATTTCCTTTATGATCCATTTTGAATTTATTCTACTAAAAGTTTTCTTTTATTTCATTTCAATTGAGGCTTTTTTCTATAATTTATTTGTTTATTGTTGTTGGGACCTGTTTAATTCGCCTTTTCTTTAAATGCTTTTAGAAATAGGAAGTCAGGATGTATGTATCTATGAAAGCAGTAATTAGATTAATACTAACCTGGGGATGTGGAAGGAGAGATTGAGATGAAATAAGGAGTCAACAGTGATACGTACAAGAAGGAGGGAAATGTGTGTGGTGCTGATTACCTTCAACCCTTCAAATATGATTACTAGTGGATTATATGATATGTTGAGTATTATCTCATTGAATTTAATAAAAAAATGAACATTTCAGGATCACTTCAAGATCTATCTTGAAGTACAATGCTACTTGTAATAGGCTAGTATCTACCTACATACAAGGAAATCTAGACAACATGATTATTATTCAGATTTATGCACCAACTACTAAAGCTCATGGTGATGAAATTGAAGAATTTTACCAACATTTTCAGTCTGAAATTGATCAAGCATGCAATGAAGATGGATTGATGATTATTGATGATTAAGAGGCAATAGTTGGAAACACAGAAGAAAGAACAGTATTTAGAAAATATGATTATAGAGTAGGATTTTGCAAGACTAATGAATTCTTCACTCAAATACCCTTTTCAACAACAGAAAAAGCTCCTAAACATGGAGACTTCTCCAGGTAGCACACACCCCAATCAAATTGACTGCACCTGTGAGAGGAGACAAAGCAGAAGCCTAGTTTCAGCAGCTGAAAATGAGGCTGATGGTGGAACAGCCAATCAAGTTCTCATATGCAACTTCAGGTCAACGCTGAAGAAAATTCAGATAAGTCAAGGACAGCCAATGCAACTGTGAATGTATTCCACCTGAATTTTGAGTATGTCTCAATAGCAGATTTGACCCATTGAACAGTAAAACAATGAACACGCAATTCAGTTGCTCACATTTCATAGGGGCCCAGTAAGTGAGCAAGGTGTACACTGTAACTCAAAACTCACTGCCATTGAATCAGTCCAATCTGAGAGCAGCCCTGTAGGGCAGGTAGAACTGCCTGTGGGTTTCTGTGGCAGTGGCTCTCTGTGGGAGAAGATGGCGAGCTGTGGGAGGACACCAAGGACATCTCCCATGAAGAAAGCAAAAGGGCATTACAATTACTAGACATGGAAGAAATGCAAGCTCAAAGTGGGTGTAAGAAGAGACTCTGAAACTTGCTCCTGACTAAAACTAGTTAAATCAAATGGAAGAAATGTTGAAGTCAAAAATGAACAGAATGTTTTAGATGGCAGCTCAAGAAGACAAAGTAAGTAAGGATGGAAAACTTCTCCTGTATTTTGGACAAGGTACCAGTGCGTGGACAAGGACATCTTGTTTGGTCAAGTGGAAGAACAGAGAACGTGGAGGGCTCTGGATAAGATAGAGGGACCCAGTGGCTGCCACCGTTGGTTCAAACAAACAGCTGTGAGGATGGTGCCCAGCCGGGCGATGTGCCATTCTGTTGCGCATTGAGTCGCTGTCCGTCGGAACTGACAGGATTGCACCCAACAGTGACAAGCTGTCTCGCCTCAAGGACCCTGGGGGTTCAGTAGTTTAAGTGCTACACTGTTAACCACAAGAGCCGCAATTTGAACCAAACACCCACTCTGCAGAGAAAAGGCCAAGTGACTGCTCCCGTAAACATCACAATCTTAACACCCCATAGAAAAGTCAGAGGGTCGCTATATGTTGAAACTGACTGGACAGCATAAAACTACAATATATTTGTATATTTTGTAGAAGTGAGATCATACAATATATATATAGTTTTTCTACCAACTTATTTCACTCAACACAACGTTTTCTTCATATATCCTTATCGAGGCTCTATATTTTTCTTTTAGATGAGTGATATTCTATTGTATATATATATATATATATTATATTTTATCAGTTTATCTGTCATTGGACGTTTTGTTATTATAGCTATTGTGAAAAGTGATGTAATTAATATTAGCATTATAGACCCTGCATTATTATAATTATTAAGAGATCTACTCTTTTCTTTATTCAATTATGACAGGTTTCCTTTTTTCTTAAAAAAGCTTCCATTTTCCTCACTCTTCTTACAGTGCATGCGTTCAGTTAATATTAATATACCATAAATGTCAACCTTAGTGGCAGGTGTTTTATTTCATTAACTTTTTGACCAGAGTACACTGAATCAATTCTGAAATTGAAACTTATCTAAAGGTCAAAATGTGTCTTTGTGTTAGTTGGGGTTGACTAGATAAACAAATTCATAGACACTCGTGTATAAGAAAGAGATCTCTATAAAAGACTAATTGTATATTAAGAAAACATCCCAGCCCAGTCCAGTTCAAGTCCCTAAGTTTGAAATTAGTCCTTATATACAAGACAAGTCTATAAATTTCCCTTCAGAATCATGCAACACATGCAATGATGCCGAATGCAGGAAGATCACAGGGCAGTGGGTGGAAAGCCTTGTGGATCCAGTGGCAGTGGAAGCAGCTCAACACTGGCAGGGGTCTCCACATGGCTTCTCCTCCAGAGCTCTGGCTCCATCAGAATACCTCCATGTGGCTTGTCAATGGGAATGTCTCAGAGAGGGTGTGTGTCCTGCCTCCTGGGAGGAAGATAGGAGTTCCCAGAATCCTCTGGAAAAGGCCAGGTCCACACAGAGGCCTCATTGGCTATGACCTGATTGACAGGCTAGAATCCACCCCTTCACAAGTTGAAAGCTTATGTAACTACCACAGTCTTAAAGGAATGACCTATTAGTAAATACTGGTATGTATAACAGGAATTTTTATATTGTGTTTGGGTAATAATGGGCAAAATAGGTTAAAATGGGTTCTTGGAGGGAAAAACATGTTTTGAAACTGAATGTACATGAGAAATAAAAATAAATATCAATGTCTAAAAGGACATGGGCTGTGTGATTGGGAATGATTATACTGTTAAATAGTTAATGTTCAGCAAGCTCGATGTGCATGATCTCAATTGACTGACAGTATGATCTATTTGATCCGGGCATAACTCCAGTGAAAGGCTATGTATTGACTTTGGCATTTATCTTAACGCATTGCTATGGTGCTACTTGTGCAAAGCTCCTTGTACCGGTAAGTTCTGGGCAAAGCTTCCTGAGTAGTACATGCAATGGATGCCATTTGCATTGTAAAGCACTGTGGAGCCATTTAATTCCGCAACACTTAACACTGTACTTATGCCCCTCGGATCTGATTTGAATTCAGTTTTGCTACATCTTGGGTGTCTATCATTGTTTAACTTATTGAAACTCAATGAGCTTCAAACCCCTTATTTCTAAAATGAAGTCAGTCGTACCAGCGTCACAGGATTAAGTTAAATGGCAAAATATGCGCGAAACTAAAATAATATTTGATGGTAGCATAATTCAAAGAAAAGGGTATACGCCTTGTTGCCACTGAGTTGACTCCAATTCATAGAACCCTATAGGATAGAGTAGACCTGCCTTTGGAAATTTCCACGGCTGTGATGATTGCAAAAGCAGGTTGCCACATGTTTTTCCTGTGGGGTGGCTCGTGGCTGCGAACTGCCAATCTTTCAGTTAGCAACCAAGCACTTACCCATTGCACCACCAGAGTTCCTTACATTGAGACTGAAAAAAATTGCTACCCTGACCTATAAAATATTGGAATGTCATTGTTTGCAATTCTCCAATTACAGCATTAATATAACTAAACATCCATGTCTTTTGCCATATGACTTGATTGCGTTTCCCACGGTGGATAAACATATTTTTCTACCTCCTGATGTTGACCATCAGAATTGTCATGGGAGTACCAAGACCTTGAGACACTCCATGCTTTCCCACTCTCTGTTATTTTTCATTTGCGTGAAAATATATACGTAAATTAGTTCATAGATGCAGAAATAATGAGAGACTACAGGGTACAAGTGAAATCCAATCTGCAAATTGGAGACCAGCAGCTGATCTTCTCAGAGCAGTGAGTGAGAAATCAGTGCTGGCGTTGCCGTCTTGTCAGGATTGTTGAGTTGTTTCATTATATGGCACTAACTGAATGTACTCCATAATCTTGACTGCAGACGTCCTCCCCAAACTATTTAGAATGTACAATGTGTGTTTTGTGTTTGTCTGGGTGGACTGGAGAAACAAATTCATAGACACTCGTATGTGTGTAAGAAATAGGCTTGTATATAAGAGCAATGGAATATTCTCCAGTTCCCAGGGGCTGGGGGCTATCACCGTGGTGCCATGTGTCTACTCAGTAGAGGGTCTCCCAAGGGAGTGAGCAGAGAGACAGAAGTGTCTCCCGACTCCACGGAGGAAACACAGGAATTCCCAGAATTCTTAGCAGAAGGCTATGCCCACAAAGAGGTCTCGTTGGTTATGTCTTGATTGACAGAGCAGACTCCACCTCGTCACTCTTAATCTTCTCAAATTGACACCAGATTATGTAACCACCACATTTCCTTTCACTTACACAAGTTATTGAGTGCCTGCTCTTTGCTTTAAATTTCGTTTCTTCAAATATCTGAAAACGATTTTCTTAGAGATATGAGATTCTCATTGAACATACATGGAAACCCATGGACTGAGAAACTAAATGTCTTTTACTTGATTGTTAGTATCAACATAATTTCATCTTTATGCATATTTTCTGTATTTTTGTTGCAATAGCAGTGAAAGGAGACACTCGCTGATTGGTAGGTACTCCAATCATTGTTGTTGCTATGGTTAATGTTCCTCGAGGATTCCAGGCTCTTCAGTGGACCTGTAAGAATGAAATCCCACTCCCTAAAATAAACTCTCACTTCTTGGACCTCTCCCTTCTTTCGCATCCCAGTTCCTGGAACTATTGGTTTACTCTCGACGTCACATGGTGGATTCGGTCAATGTATCCCTCCCTGGACCTTCATCTATTTTTAGATTCTAACATCTGCCAGTGCTCGTCCCATCACTCCCTAACGACCCCTATCTGATCGTTGCGAAGATGCCCAGGGCCAGCCGTAAAATTATCTACCAGATGTACAGCTATAACACCTTGTGCCAGGAAGGGAATTTCTCTCCAGAGTTCAAACAGCACAGTTTGCTCAGTCTCTGGCAATGACATGTTGCTCGGTGATTGTGGTTTGTCCAGGCCTTGCAGGGAGCTCACAGACCGAACTGGGAGTAACCGTGAGAACTATTGCACTAACGGCCTGTTCTGACACCTTCACCATGTTCCTGAGCACGAAACTCACAGACCTAACTTTGTGCCCATGCGTCCAATGAACAAGGGTGAAAGTGTGACTGAGTCACTGCAGTGGCCATCTCCCGAGTAAAGAGGAACTCAAGCTTAGGTTTCCTAAAAAGCTTTCTGGTTTATGAATGCTCACAATTTCTGATGTGAGGAAGTGATCTTACCATTTGGATTCCCGAGTTTAATAATCATGTTCAAACTTATTACTCCTTCAGCTAGCAGATTCGTTAGAACTGTATTAATAACTTCTCATAACATGTAGCTATTCTGAATTGTGATGTGCTACAAGTTTTAAATAGACATTGCTTTCAAAGAATAAGGATGAATAAATAAATTATAAAGTATCACTTGAATAGTTTATCATGATTACATGTTGAAAGTATGTTTTCATGATATTGAATTAAATAAAATGTATTATTAAAGCTCATTTCATCTTTTACTTTCTATAGATAATATGGCTACTAAAATTTTATATTACATATGCAACTCACAATTTATGTGGGGCAAAATTTTTTTCTCCTGGATAGCAATGAATTCTATGGACCTGAGTCATAAAGGAATATACATTCTAACTTTCTTTCTTCCAGTAAATTTAAGGAGATCTCTAATCACAGAAATGTAATTTGTTGGCACAAGATCAATATTACACAGGCCTTTGATTACCATTATCTGACTTTACTGCTGTTGATCAAAATCATAGAGCAGAAACATTTAGGGTCAATAATACCTGGCATTAAATAACTCCGAATTGAATTCTATAAATTTAAATTGGCATTATATTTTACATAGGGGTGAGTCAGTTAAGATGATTTGAAAGACACACAAGCTCTCCAAGCAGCACACAAATTGCAAATTATGAGAGATGCATCATTTCAAATAACTGGTCCAGACATGTGTTTTTTGTGTGTCCATGGAATTTCCTTTCTCTCCATGTTTAATCAGAGACAGTCATGACATTCTGTATGGACATCTCAAGGAGATGCTAATTAGCTGAGGACATGTCTTTCCATAGAAGTTCCCTTCATATTTAGATCAATAAGATAACTACTTAGTCAAATTGGTGGGTGGAAAAACTCTCATGTACAGGAATTGGTCTTCAGCTGACTTTCATTCCATAAGGATGCACTAGTCTGTCAGACCCACAGGTTCTTAAAGGTCTGATATTTAGAAACGTGAGTCTGATTTTGTCTATGCAAATCAGTATGCAATTAGAAAAGGCAGAACTAGTACGATTGTCACTGCTTTCCTCAGGTGCCATGAACTCAGTTCAGACTCACAGCGACCCGATGTACAATGCAATGAAATGCTGTCTGGTCCTGCATCATCCTTACCATTGTTGAACTTGAACCCATTGTTGCAACCACTGTGCATATCCATCTCATGGAGGTACTTCTACATTTTCACTGCCTCTCCACTTTACAAAGACTGATGTCCTTCTCCAGGACATCCTGGCCTCCAAGAAGTATTCTAAATATACTTCTTCCAAGAAAGATTTGTTTGTTCTTTTGGCAATCCATGGTATTTTCAACATTTTTCACCGAAACCACGGTTCAAATGCACTGATTCTTCTTTGGTGTTCCTTCTTTAAGGCGCGCTTTTACGTGCCCAGGCAGCAACTGGAAATACCATGACTTGAGTCAGATGTATTTTATTCTCAGGTAATTCTTGTTCCATAAATTTATCTAATGCAGGGTCTAGGTACTATGGTAATGAACTTTTTCATTCATTTTTGTATGTATGTTAAGAATTTTATTATAGAGGTTTGACCTTTTGGAATTGGGGGAGTTGATTATGCATTCTGTGAGACTATTATTATTGTGTCTCTTTCCAGAGCGCAAAGTCCACAAGGAGAAGAAAAAATGGAGGTAAAGTAGACCACCAAAAAAAGGTAGAGCAAAGTAGGAACATGGTAGAAGCCACAGCATAAACAAGCGCATGCGAATAGCCAATGGCAAGATTCCCTCTTGATAGCTTTCTCTTTGGTCCCCCTACTGCCCTGCAGAACGAGGAGCCCTTCATCGTGGAGCTAAGCGCACACTTGAGAAAAAACACAACAAAACAAAAACACCAAGATAGTTTAGGAGAAAGTCAGGCAGTTATAGCTCTAGCCTCTGACTCAAACCAACATGATGAGCCAGAGGATAAATAATCATTTATGGTACATAAAAAAAATTGCTATTGCTTTACCCCCACCCTCCAAATCTTGCATAAGAGTCTCTCTGTGGCTCTCCCTTACTGGAAGATGCAGGGAAGGAAATCTTGCCAAGTTGCTAAAATATAAAACCCGCTCTCCATGAAGGATTTTATTTCTCTTTCCATCTGTCTGTCTGTGCATCTTGTCATTTGGTGAATGTGTGCATCCTTTCCTAGGGTATCTTCCCTGTGTGTTCTTCTTTCTGCATAATTTAAACACAATTGCAGTGCTCTCCTTGGTGTGTCGTTGTGACTGTTTGGGGCCCCATTTTCCCACAACTATCTTCTACTTCCTGTGCCTGCCTTGGGCCTCTTGCCTGGCTGATTGCCTCACTCTCTTTTCCTCTTTTATGACCATGAAACTTCCTTGTCTATAAAATATGTCTTAGTTTTTAAAATAGTTCTTAGTTAGTAGATGTTTACAGTCTCTGCTCTGGACTGTTTGGATTTGGTTTTCTGAGAGTAAATAAATATCCACTTTAGTTAAAGCTATACAGCCTTAGATGAATGTTTTCTGTGAGGAAAAGGACCGTGGTGAAAGGAGGTCTGCCTTCTGTGTCGCATCAACATCAAGCAAAATTACATGATGCAAAATTTGAATGGGTGCCTTGAAACTGTTCCGGCCACTGCCAGGCTTCAACTCTGGCTCCCGCACAGCCCTTGGCCAGTTCTCCACTGCGGCCTTCAAGGGTGTTTTATCACATCATGTCACTGCTTTGCATATTCCAAGCTTAAGAGTCACTTCATGCATGTTAGAGCACACAACTACCTCTAAAATGAAAGGATTCTCTGGAAACCGCTTCTTTCTGAAAGTATCTCTACAGCCTTTTTAATCATTATCCACTTCTATCAATCACCAATTTAGTAAACATTAAATTGCCATACTTTCTCTTATATGGATCAAATTAACAGGCCATTGTCATTCCATAGCCTAACGGAGGGGAATCAAGTTCGGCGGAAGAGTAATTTGAAAACACCAGGCATTGGTTAGGAAGTTTTTGGAGACATTAACCATCATATTAACTTCCCTGTTGAGGGAAGGCATGGGATTGCTGGAGAATAGCAGAGAACCTAGTAAACTGGTTGGGGACACAAGAGAACATGTCAGGAGAAGGGCAAGATGGGATAGTATCAGCTAACATTCTCCTCTCCTAGCTTAACAGAACACAGCTGCCTACCACAAGTCATCATAAACCCATTTTTATCCCTGAAATATCCATTTAGTTAGATATATGTAGATAGTTTACATATATAAGCAAGCCTAGGCACTATGTATATATATTTCAAACTCCTCTGGGAAGAAAGGAATGATGGTGGCCTTAGTCCAGGTTGGAGTATCATTCATGACAGCTGAACTTTCTATTGTAACTCTCAAAACCAGGTTGCAAAGGATGAATTCCCTGATCATAAGATAGCCTGATCATAAGAGATCCCTATCCAGTGGAATTTTAGAGATTGCAGATGGCTTTCATATACATATAATACATAGCCATGGACAATAATCATATACATATAATACATAGCCATGGACAATAATTAGGAGGACTAAAACCACCTGAAACCCACTGACATTATTTTGTAACTGCACGGGGCAGAATAGAACTGCTTCACAGGGTTATCAAAGTAACACATCTTTACAAAAATAGATGATCATATGTTTCTCCGCACCATGCCAGGTGGGTTCAAACCATAAAGCTGTTGGTTAAAGTTTAAGAACTGTGTCACCAGAGTGACCAGAGAGAGTTGGGAGGAAGGAAAGAGAACGGCGGTAGACAAGTGGATAGCGGAAAAGACTGTTAGTTAATAAGGGAATTTGGTATCTCATCACTAACCGTATTAACTAGTGACATGTTTTCAGTAAATTCCCCTTTGTTGATTGCTGGTGTGGTCATAGAGTAGGCTCGTACTCATAGCGATCCCAGGTAAAAGAGAAGGAAGCACTTAGCTTTGCACCATTTCACAATCGTTGGTATGCTGAAGTCCCTTGTTGCAGCAAAGGTGTCTTGGATGACTTCCAATCTGGGAGCTCATCGCCCAGCATTATACCAACCACATTCTATGGTGACCAGTAGGGTTTTCATCGCTGACTTTCGGAAATAGGTCACTAGATCTTTCTAATCTGTCTCCTTCTGGAAGCTGTGAAAACCTGCTGGTGTTTGCAATGCTGGTGGCAGGGGTTCCAGCATCGTAGGAGCACTCACACTGTCACAGTTCAACACACTGAATGTGTGCCCCTGAGCATCTGGACAAGGGACATAGCAGACTGAAAAGTGTTGCCATTTTCCAGTGCAGACTCTGAAATCAATTAAGAACATCTGGACAAAATACTATCCACATGCCAGTGAAGGGCCGCTGTGCCGGCTGCAATGGCTAGCTCCGTGCCAACTGTGCCCGAAAGAGAAACGCAAGCCTCCTTTTCAGGTTTGGAACATGGATGAAAGTCCCTATGTGCTCCATCCAGCCCTTTGACCATGAAGACACTGCGCTTGACAACCCATGTGCTGTCATCTCATATGCCCTTCATGATATGGAGGAGGTGGTTGGCTATCTAACTAAGCAGACTGCCAAGGGCTGGGCTGTGAAGCTTGGGAAAAAACCAGAGTAGTTCAGGAGATAGGAGTTCAAATAGATGTATCTAAAGCTGCCAGTTATGTGAACTGGGTTGGTCACCCTTAGGAAACCTGGGAGGCCACTGCCTGTCCGTCTAGTGCACCGCCAGCGCTCCGACGATGTCCAGAGAGAGACGGCATCAGTTGCCTCGGTGACATCATTTAGGAATGCAGGAATAACTCTCCTGCAGATTAGATCCTTTTCTTTCCATACTTTGTGTTCCTGTATCAAAGTTATGCATTTTTCTTTAAAAATGGCATTGTGGTGGTTTCAAAAGCACCTGGGCAGGTTGGGGGTGGGTGGGGGACATCAGATAACAAACATAGACATGGAATGTTATTTGCATAAAAAGATAGTGAGTTTGGTTTCTGCAACTAAGTTATATATATTTTCCCCTTTGGAGTTGTCATGTCCCTATCTTTTCCTTTTTAGGTCTCTTTCCAGACAACGTTGTCAGACAGCCTTATTATATGTACAACAACTAAAGCTTTATGCAAATATGAAGGATTGTGAAGACACTTTGATATGCCTACTTCAGTTAGGGGAAAAGCAATGGCACGTGGCTAGTTGATAGGAGTGAGACAATAGATGTCCTGAGAGCTGGAATAAACATTCTAATACACGAGCTGATAAAACAATAGGGTGGAGAAAAAAAAAGAGGACCTGATGCAAAGGGCTTAAGTGGAGAGCAATTGATTTGAAAATGATTGGGGCAGGGAATGTGCATGTGCGGATGTGCTTTATACAATTGATGCATATATATGTATGGATTGAGATAAGAGTTGTACAGTTTAAAAAAACAAAACAATAGCTCTTGTGGTTATGGCTGGGAAAGGTCTGGGTGCGGATTTTGTGGCTGTCTATCAGGATAACTATTCTTGTGAGAATGTACAAATGTGAGGTCCCTTGGAGTCTGGGAACCGAACCAGGTAAAGCCCCTGCACACTACTGCGGCCTGGTTAGAGGAGTGATAGGTCTATGGCATGACGGTGTTGCCACAGCCACTTCTCCTTCAGTCAGAATCTCTCAGAAAGTGAGGCCCAAGCGTGTACTGAGTTTCTAAGGGTAAACACATAGCAGGTTTACCATGAGATCCACTGTAGAAAACCGCCCTCAGTGTCTCTGGTGTCCTCGTACAAGGCTGCGTGTGTTGGCAAACGCCACTCCAAGTCCTGTCGTGGTGTGGGACTCCGTTCAGGGAAGTCCACAGAGAGGACACCATCCTTTATTTCACTTACAAAAAATCTTCCTGACGCCAAGGAGTAAGGTAGAGGCCATTAATTTCCCTTTAGTGACTAACCAGGTGGCTTCCCTTCCTAAGCCTGCTGCGACAATACATGACAACGCTGGCAGTTTATCAAAGCAGAAATGGTACTCTCACCGTTCTGGAGGTTCAAAGGTGGTTTGTATGCAAGCTTAGTAACCTGTCTGATGCCTCTCTCATAGGTCCTGGTAGTGTTACCAATTTTTGGTGTTTTCTGGCTTCTGTCATTCTAGATCTATCACTTCAGCTTCTACCTTCATCTTCACGTGACTTTTCCTCTGTGTCTCTACAATCTTTCTATTTTCTGTCTCATAAGGATAACTGTCACTGGATTCGGAGCCCACCCTAATGCAGGATGATCTCATCGTGAGATGCTTCCCTATTTTTTCTTTCTATTGTAAATAGGATGAAGGTTTCAGACAAGTCATCAGCGTGGCATTCCACATTTTATACGCACTTTGTTTCACCAGGGCACAGCTCCACGGCATGCAGAGTGGAGCTGTGCAGCCACGCGGAGAGGAGAGTGGGGTGTCAGAAGCCGCTGTGTGGGAACCAGCAGAGTGTGGAAACAGGGGGTATCTCATTCCTCTCCTTCAAGATGCTGCTGTGCCAGCCCTCTGTCTTGATCAGATGCTGCTCACAAAATTTCAGGATGGCTGCTCTGGGTGAGACCAAGTGACCATTCATTTTTGTATTTCCTTTCTGGTCCCGCCCTTTCCTCTGAAGCTCAGGGTTTGAGACATGGCCTCTGTATCTGCTTCATCGGATTCCCCAGGTCTTTGTTGTAGAGCAGAGGTTCTCCACCTTCCTACCACCACGACCCTTTCATACAGTTCCTCATGTGGTGGTGACCCCCCAACCATAACATTATTTTCGTTGCTAAATCATCACTGCCATTTTGCTACTGTTATGAATTGGGAGATCTCTGGGAAAGGGTCATTTGACCCCCAAAAAGGTCACAACCCACAGGTTGAGAATCGCTGTTGTAGAGAGTCTTTGTATTTGAGGGGGTACCCCCAAAACACAAAATTACTTTTTCAAAGTTATGTATTTAATTTTTTTAAACAAAACAACATTATTACCTTCAAAGTACTCTTTTTACACTCAAAACATCTTTTCAAACCTGTGATTCCAATCTTGGAAATGTTTTTCAAATTCATCTGTTTGCATAACGAACAGTACCTCCCTTGTTTTTCCTGCACCTCTTTTACTTCATCAGCTCACTGTCCTTTTATGTCCTCTTTCATTTGCACAGACAAGAAGAAGTCACAGGGAGCGAGGTCAGTTGACTAAAGTTCGTGGGGCAATAGAGGCATGCTACTTTTTGCCCAAAACTGGAACACTGAGATGGCTGAATGAGCAGGTGCATTGCCATGGTGGCAAAACTAGTCCTCAATCTCCCACAAATTAGGCCTTTTTGGTCACACATTGTTATGCAATCTTGTCAGAACATCTAAATGTGAGAAAGCTTGATTAACAGTCTACCCAGTGGAACAAACTCCAAAGGCACTATGACTGGACATGTTCGTCTCTTTGGGAAGTTAACAGACGTATAGAATGAGGTTGGCCATCAATTGACATTTCACCTTTTTTGAAATAAGAAAACCACTTGTACACTTGAGTTTTTTTCCATAGAACTGTCCCTAAGACTGTGTTCTACATCACAATGATTTCTGTGGCATTTTTCCTGAGCAAGAAACAAAATTTCACAGCTGCAGGCTGTTCTCTTAAATCAAATATCACAAAAAATCGAGGTTTGAGCAAAACTGCTTTTATGAAAAATTCACTGTGACCAGAGAGAACCTTTCCAGGAGAAGTCACTGGATGCACTAATGCAGAGCAAGTTGTGGGATGCTGCCCCAGCAGGAAAAAAAATGTGTGCTACAAAGTTCTGCTCTGCCCAGAGGAATTGTGGTTTTTGGAGAGGTAGCCTCTCATACTGTCTATCTAGTTCTCCATGTTGCTAAAAGGCCTTGAAATACTTACATCTCTAAAAATCTTGTTTCAAAGGATGGTTATTCATAGGTACCTGGGATCAGGACTTGGATGGATCTTTTAAGGGCACGATTCAACTCATTATACCAGTATCTCACCTAGGTCCATGTTGTGTGCAACTTAAGAAGTAAACACAAGAGTAAATTGAACAGGCATTCGCTTGGGTTATTTTACCATCCTCTTCTATAGTCACATTCCTATTGTTGCTTTTTTTTATAATCATGCTCATTGCAAAGATTTTTAAAAGTAAAAAATATAATTTAAAAATTATATTACCAATAGTTTCATCCCAGAGGCCACGGCTATTAACGTTTGGATATATTTCTTCCTTATGGTTTTCTTTGTTGCAGAACATATCATTAGCAAAACCAAAAACTAAAACTAATTTTAAAATGGATATGACCCTTATTTCCTTCATTAAAGAGATCTTCCATAAGCAAAAACAGATATACAGCAATTTTCAAAGCAGAATGTGTAAGGCTACCTGTGTTAGGCTTTTTATAAAGAAGAAGAAAAACATATATATAACATAAATATCTAAGAAGATCTGCCGGCACCATCTCTGACAATGTTCTGCTTCTATTCACTAGCTTTCAGTAACTAACAATGTTCCATGCTATCCTAAGGATTTTCAGTGGCTAATCCCTTTGAAGGACAGCTTATTCTGTCTTCGTAGTCTGTTCTTAGTCTGGAAGCTCTGCTGAACTGGGTTGACTTTGGGTGACCCTGCTGGCATTTGAAATTTGATGTCGTTTCAGCACCACAACCACCACTATATGACAAACCACAACCCAAATGGAAACCAAACTCACTGCCCTGCATTCGATTCTGATTCCTAGCAATCCCATAGGACAGAATAGAGCTTTCCCTGTGGGTTTCTAAGGCTGTAAATCTTTCTAGGAATAGAAAGCTCTTGAGGAGCAGATGGTGGCTTTGAAATGCTGACCTTGCAGTTAGCAGACCAGCTGGTAACGCACTACAACATCATGGCAATCTCCAGTGCCAGGAGGACTTCTTAATTAAAGGAAAAGGAAAAAAAATTAAGAGGCTTCTGTTCAGTTACCGATAATGTTCTAACACGGAATATAATTCAATATGGAACTATTTTACAAAGTAAGTTTTTGATAATATTTATATCATCTAAGAAATGTTACACTTAAACAATTGATAATTATATAGCATCTTATTATATGATTAAATTGATAATAAATACTGAGAGAGTGAAAGAAAGAGAGAGAGAAAGAGAGAGAGAGAGAGAGAGAGAGAGAGAGAGAGAGAGAGAGAGAAGCTTATACAAAAAAAAATGCTTCATACAGTTATAGAAGGGCTTAAATCCAGTTTGGTTGTCAGACATTACACTGGAGGCATTTCCTGACTCATGTAGTGGCCTGTAGCCAGGGCACTGGGAGATTAGAGGCCAGTGGAGGAAGAAACATGGTTTGACAGGTGGTTAACAGCTCCCAAGATCCGTAGTTTAGATCATATACTGTAGGCATATGTCCCAAGAGACCACACACAGGATCCACATCAGCAGGATGTATAAAGGAAAGAGAGGGACCTGTTCTCTACAGCATCTCTTCTATAGATATCAAAATAGATCATAGTCCCAAGGAGACAGTATCTGACGGACCTGCACCTTATGGGGCCGGGCATAGTGCCAAACCATGGAAAAGCTTGACCAGGCCAAGTTGACACAAATCATAACTATCACATAGACCACATTTGCCTTTGCCATATTTAATATTTTAAGCTTTGTTCTGCCAATTTATTCCACACCCCAAGTGCATCATGATGATTCCATTTACCCGCTCCATTTTATCACACCAACAGCAGTACATTCATTTCACTTGTTGTTCCCTGATAACCATTCTCCCATCACTTTTTCACTTTCTACCATAAACCTCTATTCAGAGTCAAATAGGGATTCCTCAACTAACCAGTACTCATTGGCATCAAAGCTTAAGCACGTGACCCCCTTGCCACTGAGGCGGAGTGAAAGGCTTTGATATTCTATTGCTGTGGACAATCAAGTTGGTTCTGACTCATAGCAACCCTTTTTAAAGAGAACAAAGCATTACTCAGCATTGCATCAATCTGACGATTGTGGCTTTACCTGAGCCCATATTCTAGACACTTTGTCAGCCACTCTCATTGAGCACCTTTCCCTTTTTAATTGACTCCATTTTACCAAACATGTTGTACTCTCTGGTGACTGGTCCCACCAGATAACATCCTCAAAGTCTGTGAGATAATGCCTTCCATTCTGGATTCTAGGGAGTCTTTCTGATTCCTTATTCCAAGAAAGATTTGTTTATTCTCCTGGGAGTGTACTTTAGACTTAATATTCCTAACCAGTACCACAACACGAATCCCCCAATCTTCTGTGGTCTTTCTTATGCATTGTCAGGCATCTGCGTGGACGTGAGGCCAATAGAAAATGTCATGGCATGGTGCAGGACCATCCTAGTTTTCCAAACGGAATCTTTGCTCTTTTACCCTTTAAAAAGGTAAATAAAGGTTTGCATAGTTCAACACATCGTGTGGTTTTTTAAATGGTCATTTCTATGAGTAGTGATGCGCCCAAGTTAAATAAAACGACACCCTTGGCAACCTCATCTTTTCCGCATTTTATATCGTGTTGCTTGTTGTTCAGCTGTATTATTCTTTCTTCGTGTTGAGACGTAATCCATCTTGAAGACTGTAGGCTTTGATTTTTATCACTTAATAGCTCCAAGTCCTATTTATTTCAGCAGGCATGCATCACTCACAAATCATAGGTTTTAAATGGTCTTCCTCCTACCTTGATGCTACTTCCCCGCCCCCTCAGATTATCTCGTTTCTAAGATTATTCGCTCAGAATACAGACTGAATAATTATCATGAAAAGATAACTTGGCATACATTTTTATGCATTTTAAACAATTCAGCATCCTTTTTCCGTTATAACAACTACCATTTAATCTATGTACAGAGTTTGTTAAACACAATGAAATATTCTGGAATTTCCATCACTGCAATATGGTCTTTAGTTTATTATGATACATATTGTCTCATAATTTTTCATAGTCATCGAAGCACAAGTAAACATCGTGTGGTATTCTCCACTTCCAGGAAAGATCCATCAAATGTCAGCAATGCTACCTGGTATTCCATGTCCTCCTCTGAGTCTGGCTTTACTTTCTGACCTCTCTGCCGATGTACGGCTGCAATGCCTGGAGCTTTGTTTTTGCCTAATGCTTTCAATGCATCGTGAACATTTTCCTACAATGACACTGGTTCTTGCTCATCTGCTATCTCTGGAAGTAGTGGAATGCCAACTAGTTCTTTTTGGCATTGTCACTCTTTATATTCTTTTCATTGTCTTTTGATCTCTACATCATGTGGTAACTTTCCCTTAGAATCTCTCAATGTCGCAACTTGAGGCACTGCCAGGTTGTACCTGCCTGAGCCTGGGGAGAACCCTTGCATTACAATAAAGGATGGGTGAATTCAGTGCAGTCTTAACTGGTGCAAAAAATGTGTGACCTGTAGCAAGAAGTGCAACATGGAAGAAATGAAAGACAGAAAATAAAGAACAAGACTGAATACAATTAACAAATGATGTGACCTTAGTACAAGCTGCTTCTCATAAACCCAGCATTTTCAATTTTGATATAAGGTAATTGTTCTATAGTCATACTTTTTATTGTGGGCTACACCCTGGAATCATAGGAGTTCTTTAAAAATACTGATACTTTGGCAGCATCCTCAGAGATTCTGGTAAAAATGTTCTGGTGCCTCCTGACTATTAGATTAAAACAACAACACCTTAGACAAGGTTGAAAGCCAATAGTTTATATTACCTAAGAACTCATTCAGTTCTAGCATGCTATAATTCTCTTATTTTTAACATTTCTAAGAAAAGGTATTCCCCAAAACCTTTCATAAACCAGATATATTTAATAAACATATATTTAAATAAAAACATGAGATTTATGCTTATATTATTAATCATAAACATGTTTCTCTTTGGGAAACTTTTCAATTAAGCACATGAAAGCAGATTACTCAATTCTAGGCAAATTATTTGAGTCAGTTTGATTGACCTTTGCTTAATATGTTTTTTCTTTCCTCAAACTATGTCACAATTTTTATTAACTTCATAATCTAGTTATTCAGAAAGTCCATTTGGCATTTTATTTTTCTCCTGCCAAGTTTTGCTTGAGAGAGTACTAGCTAAAATTATTTTTCTTATTTTTAAATTATTGGAATTATTTCTAATCCCTCTTCTCTAAAACTCTTAAATACTATGTAGGTAGAAAATTGCAAAAATTATGAAACATGCATGAAATAAAAAGAAAGTTCCTTGATGGCGTAAATGGTATGTGCGAGACAGCAAACCTAAAGTTGATTGTTCAAATCCTCCCAATAGGAATGGAGGCAAAATACCTGGTGATTTGTTCGCACTAAAATTACACTTAAGAAAAATAGAGAGAAGCCAGGAACACAGGAGGTTGTTATTAGTTGGAATAACTAGTTACAAACTAACAACAATAATGGAAAAAAGAGATACAGACTACTTTTATAATATTCACTGTCCATGCCTCCATCATAAGATAAACAAACACAAATTATCATTGCACCAAAGTCCCCAAAGGGTGTGCAGTTGCACTGCAGCCATGCGATCGACTCAGTTAACCTCCTTCCTGTACTTTGTTTAAGCATCTCTTGCATTTTCTTAGAGTCTTATAATTTGAATATGTATATAATATTACAGCAAACAATACATACCTTACTTTTGCATATATTGCACTTTTGAATATGAATAAAGTCATGCTCCATGTATTCTTTTCAACTGTTTTCTGCTCTGATTCATTAGCGATCTATTTTTTTTAAAACATTTTATTAGGGGCTCATACAACTCTTATCACAATCCATACATACATCAATTGTATAAAGCACACCTATACATTCTTTGGCCTAATCATTTTCAAAGCATTTGCTCTCCACTTAAGCCCTTTGCATCAGGTCCTCTTTTTTTCCCCTCCCTCCCCACTCCCCCCTCCCTCAAGAGCCCTTGATAATTTATAGATTATTATTTTGTCATATTTGCCCTATCCGGAGTCTCCATTTACCCCCTTCTCTGTTGTCCATCTCCCAGGGAGGAGGTGACATGTAGATCCTTGTCATCGGTTCCCTCTTTCCAACCACTCACCCTCTACTCTCCCAGTATAGCCGCTCACACCCCTGATCCTGAAGGGATCATCCACCCTGGATTCCCTGTGCCTCCAGCTCCTATATGCACCAGTGTACAACCTCTTCATTAGCGATCTATTTGTTGCTGCTGCTTTTCATTCATTTTTGTTGTCTAAGATGTTCCATGGTAAGACTGCACTGCGACTGATCCTTTTCTCCAGATCGGAGTAAATGCAGTCATGGCGAAGCTGAAAAACCTGGAGTTGCTCATTCCGTGGTTCAGTAACTTCAGCTGCAGGAGTACCTTCTTGGATTGTCTGCTAGGCTAGGCTCCAAGCAGTCAGCTCTGGGATCCAGGTTCCTTTCATGGTGTGCATCCAGCAATGTGCAGTTCTTGAATTGTAAACCCCGAGATGGGGATAATAAAGATGGGTATGCAGGAGAGAGACAGAGAAGTAGAAGGGGAAAAGGGAAGGGAAGTAGGAGATAAAAAAAGAAGATACGGCCATCTAGCTCAGAAGCAACAAAGTCCACATGGAAGAACACACCAGCCTGTGTGATCGAGTGGTCCCAAAGGGATCAGTTACCAGGCATCAAAGAACAAAAAATCATATCATTGACTGCACACCTCCATGATAGGATCGCTGAAGACAAATGGGTGCATAAGCAAATGTGGTGAAGAAAGCTGATGGTGCCCGGCTATCAAAAGAGATAGTGTCTGGGGTCTTAAAGGCTTGAAGGTGAACAAGCGGCCATCTAGCTCAGAAGCAAATAAGCCTGCATGGAAGAAGCACACCGGCCAGTGCGATCACGAGGTGCCCAAGGGACCAGGTATAAGGCATCATGCAAAAAAAAAAGATATAAGTGTGTGTATGTATGTGTATATATGTGTATATGTATATATGTATATATATCATATTAAATGAAGGGGGAAGTGCAGAGTGGAGACCCAAGGCCCAAGTGTCGGCCAATGGAGATCCCCTCATAGAGGGGTTTAGGAGAGGAGATGGGTTAATTAGGGTGTGAGGTAGTATCGATGAAGAACACAGCTTTCCCCCAGATCCTGGATGCTTCCTCCCCCCAACTACCATGATCCGAATTCTACCTTGCAGGCCTGGATAGGACAGAGGCTGTACACTGGTACATATGAGGGCTGGAGGTACAGGGAATCCAGGGTGGATGATACCTTCAGGACCAAGGGTGTGAGGGACGATGCTGGGAGAGTGGAGGGTGAGTGGGTTGGAAAGGGGGAACTGATTACAAGGATCCACATGTGACCTCTTCCCTGGGAGAGGGACAGCAGAGAAGGGGGGAAGGGAGACTCCGGATAGGGCAAGATATGACAAAATAACGATGTATAAATTACCAAGGGCACATGAGGGAGGGGGGAATGGGGATGGAGGGGGAAAAAAAAAAAGGACCTGATGCAAGGGGCTTAAGTGGAGAGCAAATGCCTTGAGAATGATTGGGGCAGGGAATGTATGGATGTGCTTTATACAATTGATGTATGTATATGTATGGATTGTGGTAAGAGTTGTATGAGTCCCTAATAAAATGTAAAAGAAGAAGAGAGAAAAAATTATTAGGGCAAAGACTGTACAGATGTGCTTTATACAATTGATGTATGTATATGTATGAACTGTGATAAGAATTGTATGAGCCCCAATAAATTGTTAAAATAAATAAATAAATAATAAAAAAAGAAAGTACAAACAAACAAACAAAAAAGAAATGGGAAGCAGGAAGGAAGTGTATAATAGATTTTACATGGTAGGGATTGCAATCAATGACTAGAAACAAAATGAGCACGAATTGTTGAATGGAAAACTGATCTGCTCTATAAACCTACACGCAATTCAAAATAAAAAGTAAAATTAAAAATTAAAAAAAAGAAGAGAAAGGAGAATGAGTGAGAGGCAGGATGAGAAGAAGCACATGACTGATTGCTTAGTAGGCATTTTATGAGCCTGACTAAACGTGATGTACACACGCTTCCCGATGTTTAGTAAAAACTTAACTGTGAAATCTCATCAAGTTCCAGAATGACTAGACTATTTAGTCTTTTAATGTGCCTAGGAAGAAAATACAACGGCTTGGAATACCCCAGACATTTTTGCCAATATTTAACTTGTTTAACATTAAAATGGATTTCTAGGTGTCCTTCATTGCACCCTGTGTGCTGTAGACATTCCTTCATGAGTCTCATGTTTACAAGTCAATAAATCCTTCTAGAACCATGACCTTTGACCGTCTGTCAGCCATAAATCACTGCATGAAATGTACTCTGCATTTTCATACAACAAAAATACGTAATATGTGAAAAGTCACCACAGGTAATATTTTCCCATTATTTTTGATAGAATTTATTAATTTTGAGCTCTCAATTATATGATTTTCAGCCTGCATAAATTTGAATAACATTTTTTCTTAGAAAAGAGAGCAGAAAGTTACTGTTGTGTGACTGTCTCTTGTCCTTTCCAGGAGGAGTCCTGGCGGTGCAGTGGTTCTGCACTGGGCTGCAATACATGTGGCTGGCAGTTGCAAACCACCAGCAGCTCCTTGGGAGAGAGACTGGGCTTTCTACCCCATAAAGTTACAGTCTTGGAAATCCACAGGTGATCGCTGTGAGTCAGCATTGACTTGATTACAGTGAGTTAAGAGTTGTTCTTAGATTCAGTAATCTTTTCAAATATAACGTTAACATAAAAATAATTCAAATATTTGGGGAAAAGTCTGGTTCTCATATTTATAATTTAATCAGGGTTATTTGGTCTTTTCCCTCATTATGGCTGAACCAATCTAAATACAATATTTACTCAAGATCAGATAGAATCACAGATTATTTCACTATTAGAATATTTTCCCTTTAAATTATTCAGTGGTGGATGAAATAACTCAGATTGCTTTATTTTAATGTCTCAGCATATGTATAATAGACTTTCCCCCCTTTCTAATGCTTGTAAATTGAGTATTCTAATATGCATGGACAAATTTGTATATATTTGTATGTAAAATACAGTTGCTGACAGTTTTTTGCCCCTTTCTTTAAATTAAGTACACATAGTTTTTCATACTTTACCATGAGGTGTTCATATACATAAAAACATTTGTATTTAAATAAAAGTTATAAATGTGTTTAGTTTACTTATATACTTTTCAAGAATATTAATAAGGAAATCATAAATATCAATTGGAAGGAAAATTGAAATTGGTGCAGAGACCATTTTTAAAGGTTTTGCATTAAACCATAAAAAGAAAAGTTATTTCAAATATAAAAGAAAAAAGGCATAGAGTCCCCAAATAAGTGTTTCCTGAGCAGGTACATGAATGGAAAATTAATTTTGCTGCCTATAAAAGTGGGTAGTAACAAATTATTTATAAACTATTGTACATACTGCCTGGGAGGAATTGGTAACAAAAGAGAGAGAGGAGGGACTGACTGAAAGAAGAGACACTTTGGGGTGGGGGGTGAATGATGGGTTTGGGAGAATTAAACAGTATAAAGCAAGAGAGCAACTTCCCATAATCCTAGAGGACAACCTAAACTAATAATATATATAAACATTTTTAGAGTATTCAGAAGCATATCTTTCATGGTTGACATTATTTTAAAAGAATTTTAAACCATTTTGTGGCTAATATGTCTTCACGGTAATAATTTATATATATATATACAAATAATTTCATATGTATATATACAATAAGCATATGTGTGGATATATACAATAATTATATATGTATATTTGTACACACACACACACATGGTTTCTTAGGCTGTAAAACTGTATACAGCTTCATCGTTCTCCCTCAGAGCAGTTGGTGAGTTAGACCATGGAACTTGAGGTTAGCAGTCCAATAATCCCCCGACACTGCTATTAGGACGCGAAAACTTTTTGCGTATAGCTCTTTAAATATGTACATAACCACCTTATATAAATGTACAATTTCTTTACTTCTTGATACTTTTTATTGATTTCAGTGTATCATTACTTTTATTTTAAAAGTCAATATATAGATTATACCTAACTATCAGATAAAATAACATCTGGGGTCTTAAAAGGCTTGTTTCCAAAAAGGCTGCCATCTAAGTCAGCTGTCTACTAAGTCCACATGGAAGAGGCACACCAAGAGCATTGACTAAAGGATTGTAAATCATATCATCCTAAGCCAAAGGAGGGGATAGTGTCAGAGCCTAAATTGTGAGATTCTGGTGTGCAGAGGCTAAGTGGAAGCCCAACACACACACACACACACACACACACACACACACACACACACACGATTCATTTGTGAGATCTACACAGGAAATAAGGATCCTGTGGCTTCCCTCTATCCATCGTGGATGGATGGGAACAGACTGGCTACCCAACAGAGGGCACTGGAGAGATGACAATTGAAAATCAAATGATAAACCTGACTTGAACAGTTAAACCTTTGTCAATTGATCTCCCCTCTGATACACGTTGGGTCTGATCTTGTTTTCAGCGTTATCTGATTTTTCTTTTTGCTTGTTTTGTTTTTATATTGGGGTTTGTCTCTGATCTAGTTTGTCATTGGAGGTAGCTCCCTGTTTGCCCTCCCTCATGAACCCTTGATTATTTTTCCACATCTTACATCATCCTCTGTCACCCTTCACCCACTTTTCTGTTATTCATCCCCCTGAGAGGGGTTTTGGTGTGATTCTTGTGATCAATTCCCCTTTTCTCCCACCCCCTCCATCCTCCCCTGACCTTCCTGGTATCTCTACTCTACTTGTTGGCCCTGAGGAGTTTATCTATCCTGGATTCCCTCTATTGTGGGCTCTGACTTAGTTTTATTGTTTTTCATGGATTTTAGGCTTTTACTATTGTACATGTGCACTAAGTCCCTGGAGAAGGACATCGTGTTTGGAAAAGGGACAGTGGGAAAAAGGAAGACCTTCAGGGAGATTGACTGACACTGTGGTTGCCACCATGAGCTCAGACATAGACATAGGTCCAATTGTGAAGATGGCACAGGACCAGATGGTGGTCCTTTGATGCACATAAGGTTGCTATGGGTTGGAACTGACTTGATAGCACTGAATAACCATAACGACATGTGTGTATGTAAAAGCATTTTTCATTTCCTTTTGAATATGTATTGAGATGTAGTATTTTAGTTAATTTTATTGAGCAAGGATTCTTAATTCTGCACTTAATCATTTTGCAAATATGAGGAGGCTTCAAAAAAGTTGAGAAAAATTAATTTGTTTTCACTTAATTTTTTCACACTGCTCTTAAAGCTCCCCTCATATGTTTTCCCCAGTTTGCTATTGAGGGGATAAAATTTGAATACGTTCATTTTATGGTACATCGGTTATAGGTAACTAGTCGCTGCAGAATCAAATGGCTCCAGGGATCCCTGGTCTATCTAGGGAGCCTTGGGCAGCTGAAGCACCATTGAAGAGCATAGCAATATTTTTAAAGAGTTAGATGAATGCCAAGGACTAATTAATTGCCTAACAGGTGTTAGGCATTTAAGAAATATTTGTCGAGTGATTTCCCAAAAACACTTTATCTAGGATTTTTCTTATATCTATTTCTTCAGTAAAGAGAATGTGATACATTTCTTTAAAGGGGGAAAAGTCATTTACGTAATTTTTCATTGGGAACCTCCACGACTCTGTTCTTTGATGCCAAATGGTTGCTGACACTAGTTAACTTTTAGAGGGCAATGTTATTAGTTGTAATAGCTGTTTAAAGAATTGGTTTATTTCTAGGTAGTGTTATAGCTTCCTGATATTTCCCTAAGTCTCCATATAACACAGCAGTGGGTAGAGGAACCCCTGGTTTTTGAAAGTGTGAAAGTTACATCAAAGTGGTGTGTAACTAATAGTCTATTTGGTTAATCTCTGTTATAATACACTACATTGGGTATAGAAAATGCTCACTTCAGATGGTTATAGTTCCTTGTACACCCAGTTCCTTATTGACACAGAGGGAAGGTTTTGATTAGCATGGTGAACCCAGCCTTTGTTGCTAGTTAGATCCAATTTTTTCAGATATGGATCAGAATTTGACTCGAGAGATTCTACAGTTCTTGGTCTGGGGGTGACTGCAAACAACTTAGCTGTGTGAGATTAAATGATCGGACTTTTAAAATTATCTACATATTTGATAACTAATAGGGTGTCTTTAAAATGTTAAGGAGTGTGGACTTAGAATCTTGATTCTGCTTCCTAGTGTATAATCTAAAACCATGTATTTGAACTTAAGCTAGAGCTTCCTCATTATTACAAGATGTACTACAGTTTATTATCGTATTTGCCCTGGTGTCCAAGCTCTTACACACCGCTGCCTTGTATTCTCAATCTTGGGCCTCTACAGGTTCTACTCTCAATCTTTGATTTCACCAAACGAGGATACTTGACATGATCTGAATGTACAAGCTGCAGGATTTTACCTACATACTCATATTCTTCTGCTAATGCTTTACCATACGGGCCCCGTGATTAAGAATGGCTGGACTCAGCACTCTGAGATGCCCACCTTCCAGACACGATCACTAAAGACAAAATGGGTGCATAGCAAATGTGGTAAAGAAAGCTGATGGTGCCTGGCTATCAAAAGATATAGAATTTGGGGGTCTTGAAGGCTTGAAGATAAACAAATTTCCATCTAGCTGAGAAGCAATAAAGCCCACATGGAAGAAGCACACCAACATGTGTGATCATGATGTGTTGACTGGATCAGTTATCAGGCATCAAAAATCCAGAGCAAAAAATCATAATGTGAATGAGCGAGGGGGAGTGGATAAGCAATTGAATATCCCCTTACAGAAGAGTCGTGGGGAGAAGACAGGCCAGGTAAGGTACAACACAGCACCAATGAAACATACAGCTTTCTTCTGGTTCTTTAATGATTCCTCCACCCACTATCATGACTCTAATTCTACTTTACAAATCTGGCCAGACCAGAGCATGTACAGGGGTACATATAAGAGCTGGAAACACAGGGAATATAGGACAGATAAACTCCTTGGGACCTATACTGAGATTAGCCATACCAGGAGGGGAAGGGGAAGGTGGGGTGAGAAAGGGGAATCCGATAACAATGATCTACCTATAACCCCCTCCCATGGGGATGGGTAACAGACAAGTGGGTAAAGGGAGACATCAGACAGTACAAGACATGAAAACATAATAATAATTTATAAATGATCAAAACTTCATGAGGGAGGGAGGGATGGGGAGGTAGAGAAAATATGAGGAGCTAATACCAAGGGCTCAAGTAGAAAGAAAAAGCTTTGAAAACAATGATGGCAACATACATACAAATGTGCTTGAGACAATATATGTATGTATAGAACATAATAAGAGTTGTATGAGGTCCCAATACTGTAGGGGGCCAAAGGCTGGACCAGGTGTTTATTGATGGGGGACTAATTAGTCCCCTGTGCCTCTGTTTACCTTGTAGCTAAAAGCATTGCCAAGTAACTCAGTTCTTGATGACCTTGCAGCTGAAAGCAGTGTGAGATAACTCAGTTCTTTATGACCTCTTTCAGATTCTTTTGAACCTTGCATGTCCTTGCGCTTATCTTAGAATATAGTGCTGTTATTATTCAAGTGTTTAGAAAGTGTGCCTAGTTAAGTAGCACCTGCATAGATAAGAGGTTCAGAATATTTTTAAAGCAAATTCTTTGATGATTGTTTTGAAATAATTCCCTTGTAAGAAGAGTATAAAAACCAAGCTTTGAATATACTCGGAACTTCAGTCCATCAGACTGTCATCCTCCCAATCCCATACTTTGCATGTCTCTTTCTTTTCCTTTCACCCGCACGCTTTATTTCAGACACAGCTTGATGCGGAATAGCTGGTCTAATCACCCGCACAATAAAATGATTTTTAAGAAAAGAATGGAAGGACTCAATGGCAGTGGGTTTGTTTTACTACTCTAACTATACTGATGTACCAAGTTTTACAAGTCACTGAGATAAATAGGATCCCACAGTTGGTTCTGACTCAGCAACCATAAGTACAACAAAGCAAAACACTGCCTGGTCCTGTGTCATCTTCACTATTGTTCTTTGGCCAATATGGCAGTCACGGTGTGGATTTGTCATGTCCAGGCCCTTCGTCTTTTTCACTGCCTTTGCTCTAAACGAAGCATGATGTCCTTTTCTAGGGGCTGGTATTTCCTGACAACTGGTACAAGAACCCGAGATGAACTTACACCATCCTTTCTTCTAAGGAACATTCTGGCAGTACTTCTTCCAAGACAGATTTGATTGTTCTTTTGACGGGCCATGGTATTTTCAATCTTCTTGACCAATACCACAATGCATTGATTCTTCTGTTTTCCTTATTCGATGTCCAACTTTCACATGTATATGAGGCAATGGAAAATATCCTGGATTAGGCCAGGCACACTTTAGTCCTCAAAGTATCATCCTTGCTTTTCAACAATTTAAAGAGCTCTTGTACATCAGATTCACCCAAAGCAATGCATTATTTGATCTCTTGACTGCTACTTCTGTGAGCATTTATTGTGTATTTAAGCAAGACAAAATCCTTGACAACTTAAATCTTTTTCTCCATTTAACATGATTTTAAGTATTGATCCAGTTGCAATGATTTTGGTTTTCTTTACATTGAGTTGCAATCCATACTAAAGGCTGAAATACTTGATCATCAGCAAATACTTCAATCCCCCTCACTTTCAACAGGCAAGATCGTGTCATCTGCACATCTCAGCTTTTAATAAACCTTCCTCTGATCCTGACGCTACATTCATTTTCATGTAATCCAGCTTCTCTGATTATTTGCTCAGCATACAAATTGAATAAGTAGGGTGATAAGATATAATTCTGACACATACTTTTCCTGATTCACACAATTTTGTTCTATCACACAATTGCCTCTTGATCCATTTACAAGTTCCGCATAAGCACAATGAAGTGTTCTGGATTTTTTCTTTCCAAACGTTATTTATAACTCTGTATGATGCACACAATGTCTTTTGATAAATTTATTGGTGCAGTCAATAAAACACACGCAAATATCTTTCCAATATTCTTTGTTTTCAGCCAAGATCCACCTGACATCAGTTATGAAATCCTTTGTTCCATGTCCTCTTCTGAATCCAGCCTGAAGATCTTGAGGTAGTGTATTGTGCCAACCCAACCAATAAACACATGTGGGGTTAATTGAAGGGTGGTGGGATAAATGGCTCCATGAGTCTCACCTTTCTAGTCCTCTGGTTTCTTGCTTTGTGATGGTTGGACCAGGGGGTAGCTGCCTTAGTCAGTTCCCTGCTTTAGCTGGCAAGACTCACTTCCTGCAAGAAATCCCTGAAGAGAAGCCACCTGGATCTACCCCAAATGCAGCCCTGTGTGCTGGAGCAGCCATGTGGAGACCCCTGCCAGTGCTGAGATGATTACACATTCACTGATTCGGCTTTCCTCCTGTAGTCGGCAACATAGTGTGTGTTTTGTGAGATGGAGGAGCACTTTATGTATTAGTGTTGGACATATGGCTTAATGGGTTAATGCTGTACTTGTGGGCTGGAGCAGCACTGGGTTGGGATGTTTTCTTGATGCGCACTTAATCTTTATATAAAACAATCTCTTAGACATGAGTCTCTGTGGATTTGTTTCTCTAAAGTACCCAGACTAACACAGTTCTCGTAACCCCTTGTCAATGTAATGCAACACTGTGGTTGTATGATCTTCAGCAAACTTTTGCTTGCAAGTGTAATTAATGATATTGTTCTATAATTTAAAAATTCTGTTGCATAACCTTTCTTTTGAATGGGTCCAAATATGGATCTCATCCTGTCAGTTGCTCAAATATCCCACTTCCAAATTTCCTGGTCAGTGATTGCTTTCAAAGGTCCACCAGCTTATGGAAACAGTTGAATTATTAGTCCATCACGTCCTGGCATTGGTTTTGACTAGTACTTTGAGTGCAGCTTGAACTTCCTTTCAGCACCATTAGTTTTTACTCATATGCTACCTTGCTGAGTGTCCACTAGGTATTTTTTGTAGAGTGACTTCATGTATTTTTTTCCATCTTTGATGCTTCAATATTTTCCCAATCTTTCAATATTGCAACTGAAGGCTTGAATTTTTTCTCCGGTTCTTTCAGTTTGAGGAATACTGAGCATGTTATTCCTTTTGACTTTGTAACTCCAGCTCTATTGATAACAGTGGTTTTTCTTATCTGACTGGTACTACTTTTCTTATGTCATTCATTCTCAGTTTTACTTTCTCTTTTACCCCATTAAAACTATATCTTCCTTAGGATTGTATGTATCATACCTTAAGTAGACGAGAATATTCTGAGTCCTCTATTGAAAATTTCAAGTCTCAAAGAATGGAATCCTGATAAATTAATTGATCTAGATGAAACTTAAATATATTTCTATTTCAGCAACACTAAAATTTAAAGTTCCTTCCCCCTTTTCCTTATATTTAAATGTTCTGTCTTTGAAACCCAAACTGAATATTGGCTATGTCTTTGAATTCCTATTATAAGAACATTAATTATCCAAAAAGAAAATCAGTGTTTCTAAAGAAAGACTGAGCAAGAAATTGAAAAGGGAAAAATATATACATATATATCATTCATTATATATTATACCCGGGGAACACATGGTGGGTATTTTTAAAATACTTTTATTGGGGGCTCTTACATCTCTTATCACAATCTATACATTCCTCCAATGTGTCAAGCACATTTGCACATATTCTGCCATCATCGTTTTCAAAGCCTTCTCTTCCCACTTGAGCCCCTGATATCAGCTCCCCATTGAAACTCCTCCCTCCACAGCCCACCCTCCCTCACATATGCTTGATAAGTTATAGATTGTTATTTTCATATTTTACATCGTCATCCATCACCTCTCACCCACTTTTCTGTTATGATGAAAGATACAACTTTCCTCCCCCAGAGAAGAGGTTATATGCAGATACTTGTAATTGGTTCCTCCTTTTTACCCCACCTTCCCTTCTCCCTCCAGGTATCGCCACTCTCACCACTGATCCTGAAGGCACCATCTGTACTGTATTCCCTGTGTTTCCAGTTCCCATCTGTACCACTGTACATCCTCTGGTCTAGCCACATTTGTAAGGCAGAATTGGGACCAAGAGAGTGGAAGGAGGAAGTATTTCAGAACTAGAGGAGCATTGTATTTTCATGGTTGATACACTGCACCCTAATTGGCTTGTCTCCTTCCCATGACCCTTCTGTAAGGGGTGTCCAATTGTCTACAGATGGGCTTTGGGTCTTCACTCTGCATTCACCCTCATTTACAATGATATGATTTTTTGTTTTTTTTATGCCTGATACCTGATCCCCTCAAACCTCATGATCACACAGGCTGGTGTGCTTCTTCCATGTGGGCTTTGTTTCTTCTGAGTTAGATGGCTGCTTTTTTATCTTCAAGCCTTTAAGATTGGAGACATTATATCTTTTGATAGCTGGGCACCATCAGCTTTCTTCACCGCATTTGCTTATGCATACATTTGTCTTCAGTGATCATGTCAGGAAGGTGTGTATCATGGAATGCCAATTTAATAGAACAAAGTGTTCTTGCATTGAGTAAGTGCTTAAGTGGAGGTCCCATGTCGATCTGCTGCCTTAATACAAAACCTACAAATACAGGCATGTAGATCTATTTCACAACTATCCTATATAAATATATTTACATATGTACATGCCTGTATTTAAACCTCTATAAAAGCCCTTTGCCTCCTAGCTCTTTGCTCTATTTCCTTTTACTTTCCTCTTGTCCCATTATCTTGCTCACCCTTTATTTGAGTTTCAGTAATTTTTATTGGTTACATTGCCCTTGCTGAATCCCTACCAGGCCTCTCACACCCTCCTTGCCACTAATTTTGGATCACTTGTTGCTCCCTTTTCCCTGGGTTGGTCAACACCACCTCCTTCCCCCCACTCCCCTCTCTCCCATGTCCCCCCAGAAACATCGGTCCTGTTGTTTTTTCCTCCAGACTGTTCATCCAGCCTATTTTATCTAGATAGATCTGCATAGATAATAATATGCACCAAAAAACAAGGCATAGCAAGACAAAGTGACAAAAGAGACACAATGACAACAAAAAAGAAAACCAATGACCCAGAGAAGAAAAATTAAAAGAAAAAGAAAGTTTTTAAAAAAAAATTAAAAAGAAAAAAACCTGTAAATAGATCAAAGTCTGATTATTTACCTCTAGGTGTGTCCTCCTGTCAAGTCCGATGGAGTGCCATGTTCTGGCCCCCAAGTCTATCCTTTGCACTCACTTGGGAGCTCCCTGCTCTGCTCCCCCTGTTGCTCGGCCGCACACCTGTAGGGTTTTGCCTCAGTGTCACAGGGTCAGACTGGGTCAGCGTTGTCCTCTGTAGGGCCATGGGTCAGCGAGGGACATCATGTCTCATAGTGGGATCAGTCATATAATCCACTTTGTGCATTGGCTGTTTGGAGCAGGGATATCGTCCTCCAGGTCTGATGGACCAGGGTGTTCTCCACTCTCTCTTCCTCCCCACTCATTTGCTCCCTTGTGCTCTGATCAGACCTGTCCCTCTCCCCTAGATGCAGCTTCAGTGCTTTCCTCTAAAGTAAATTCTTCTGGGGGGAGGGGCAGTTGTCCACGTAGCTGGTATTGGGACTGAGCCCGCAGGACCCTCCACTGGCTCCCCTCTCCATGCCTACAGGCTGCAGTCACACCCTGGAACACCGGATTTAAGCCTGGTCCCTTTTTCCCTGTGGAGACCCAAACAACAACCTCCCCCTTGGTGGATCAGTGCCCTATTCCCCCACCACATCTCTCTTTTTTCCTTTACTCCCCCGCCCCTTTTTTAGTTGGCTACAATATACACCCCTGGATTTGGTCTGGCCCCTGCCATACTACCTGAACCTCATCCCTGGAGTATTTGTATACCATAGCTTTTTTTCCTGTTTCCCTTTTGAATTTTTCTTTCTTTTTATAAACTTACTTCAGTGGACTCATGTTGTACTTGTCCTTTTGTGGTTGGCTTACTTCATTTAGCATAATTCCCTCTAGTGCTTGCCATGCGGTGATATGCTTCATGTGTTCATCACTGCATTTAAGCAATGCTTTGTGCTCCATTGTATGTATGCACCACCGTTTTTTAATCCATTTGTCTGTTGATGGGAATTTGGGTTTTTTCCAACTCCTTGCAATTGTGAACTGAAACAATTTTAAAAGGGTCCAAAGTGTATTACATTTTAACATAAATACCGAATCAACTTTACAATGCTTGCTGTATGATAACATGGCTCTTCATATCTCTCGACTATAGTGTGATAGGTAGGTTTATTGTGCCAACCTGGTCAATAAGAACATATGGGATTAATAAGGTCACCATTTGATTGGAGGGCAAAGAGATAAATGGCTCAGGAGCCCCACTTCTCTCTTGCTCTGCTGATCAGAACAGTGTGTGGCCACCTTAGCTAGGTCTCTGCCTCATTTTGCAAGCTACACTAGCTATGGGACACCCAACCCAAGCTAGAGCTTGAGGCTCCTTCAAGACTTGCTTCACCACACTGATGGTGTATACATCTCTTGAGCTGGGGACTGTCGGATTCTGTCATCTGGCTAACTGATGGTGACCCGCCCTGCTGTTTGCTGCCTGGGGATGGACTCCCTGTATTGGTCTACAGAAGACTCAGCTGTCTGCTTCCTTGACTTGGACCCAGCAACTCTCATGACTTGAAGGACTTCTAGTATATAAACTGTTTCATGGAAGTGAATTGAACTGAGTACAACCCTCTGTGCTGCAGTATGGACTAATTAGCTGTTAAATGCCTTTGTGTATTATATATGCATGCATACATACATGAGTGTTTTGTTTCTCTATAGAGCCCTGTCTAACATATATGGTAAGAGGAGATTCATTTAAGAATTAACAATAAAAAAATTAATCCATGTGTGGACTCTGCAAATGGATTTTGGGCTGCCGCTCTCATCTATAGCATTCTGCAAATTGAGTGCTCATAATTAAGCTCTGAGATTTGTTATTTCTAATCCTTGGACCATACAGGCTGGTGTACTTTTTCTGTGTGGACTTACTGGCACCTTACTTAGATGGCTGCTTATTTGAAGACAAGCCTTTAAGACCCCATACACTATACTTTCTGATACCTGGGCACCATCTAGTTTCTTCACTACACTTTGCTATGGTAAAGTGATATCCTCATGAACATGACTATCAGGCAGGGCCATGCTAACAATTAATTGTTTATATATATATATATATATATATATATATATATATATATATATATATATATACATGCGTATATACATATACATATTAGGGCAATGATAACACTTTATGAGAGTATAAAGTTTTGTCTTTCTCCCTCAGAGCACCTGATGCTTTCAAACTACTTACCATTTCTGTTAGCAGCCCAATGTGTAACCCTCTCCTCCACTAGGGCTCTTGTGTGGCTAGCCCTAGCCACTATGATCTTGGTTTGGCTAGAAGTTCATATTATTGTACTATACAACAATCTTCTTTCAACAAAACCTAATATATATCCTAATAAACAACCTTGTGATTAATAGAGAAAAGATTGTAGCTGACAAGGAATTCATTTTGACTGAGACTCATTTCAGTACACATAACGTAGTTTATACTGATTAATTACCTATGTGTAACTTAAAGAGGACTTGTATTCTGCAGTTTTTGGTTGCAGAAATCTAAAAATACCAATTATATCAGTTTGCCAATAGGGTTTGTTGCTTAAGGCAGTTGTATATATTCAGGTACATTAACCATTTTCACTTTTGTATACATTTTTTTTCAATCAGATTTTATCTTGCAAGCAAAATGGATACCTACAGGTTGCGAAAGTGTAAAATCTGCTGGCTAATCCCAACTCATAGCAACCTATATAGTGTTTCTAGATTTGTAAATCTCAACAGCACCAAGCAACTTCATCTTCCAGTGGAACCGCTCGTGGGTTTGAGCCATGGGCCTTGTGGTTAGCAGTCCAACACTTGCCCAACAGCGAGTTGGACAATGACTTCTGTACCACGAGTGCTGCCATGGCTCCTTAAAGAGATTGCAATGCCGCTGAAAGGAGACAGATGATCAGATGTCTTGTCTTCGAATGACCAGTTCCTCTGCTTATGCTCTAAGCATGTTCTCCATGAGCTTCATTAGTTCTCATATATGCAATGGAAGTTAAATATTTGCCCTCCTAGTCTTACAAATTACTGTGGGACTTTATCAAGCGAAAAAGTATGAAAATGTTCTGTAATAGTGAAGTATGAGGTGATCCCCCCCAAAAATATGGAATTTTTTTTCCAAAGCTGTGTATTTAAATTTTTTTACAAAACAACCTTTTCACCTTCAAAGTCATCTCCATTACACTTAATATATTTGTCAAATCTGTGATTCCATGCTCGAAAAAAATTTTCAAACTCATCTGTTTGGATGGCTGATAACCCCTCCCTCATATTTTTCTTCATCTCTTCCAATTCTTCAAATTGCTGTCCTTTCATGACCCTCTTCATTTGTGGGAACAAAAAGAATTTGCACAGAGCAAGGTCATGTGAGTAAGGTGTGTGAGGCAAGAGAGGCATGCTACTTTTGGTCAAAACTGGCACATGGAGATGGCTGCATGAGCAGGTGCATTATTATGGTGGCAAAACCAGACCCCTGTCTGACATAAATCAGGCCACGTGGGGATCACACACTGTTATGCAATTTTTTGAGAGCTTCTAAATAGAAAGCTTGATTAACAGTCTGACCTGGTGGAATGAACTCCAAATGCACTATCTCCTCACATACAAAATGAATGAGCATCACCTTGATCTTTGACTGCACTTGACAAGTTATTTTTGGGCAAGATAACTATGACGTCTCCTACTGGCTTGCTGTTTGCTTTAGGGGTTATGAGAACAGCACCGTGTCGCATCCACAGTAATGACCTTGGGTAATGCGTCTGGGTCACTTTGGAATTGTTCTTTCAAACCACAGCATGCTTACACTTGATCCTCTTTCCCTAGTCAGTCAGAACCTGAGGCACCAATTTTGCTATGACCCTTTGTGTTCCCAAATCTTCCATTAAAATTTGCTGACCCAAGCCCCAAGATAATCCAGGTAACTTCCCCATCTCTTCAATGGTCCATCGCCAGTCTTTGAGCATAAGTGCATGAACTTTGTCAACATTTTCATCCATTTCATTAGTTGACAGTCATCCATGAAAGTCAATCGACATTTCGCCTTCTTTGAAATGAGAAAACCACTCATACAAATGAGTTTTCCCACAGCGTTGTCCTTGAAAGATGTGTTCAACATCACGAGTTTCTGTGGCAGGAAATGAAATTTCACAGCTGCACGCTGCTCTGTTAAATTAGCTATCACACACACAAAAAGGTGCAAGTGAAACTGCTATTACAAAAAAATTTTCTGTGACCAAAGAGATCCTTCCCAGGCAATGCCACTGGGTGCACTAACTCAGAACAAGTTGCTGGATGCTTGCCTAGCGGGAAATATGTGTACTACAAAAGCTCAGCCCAGTGGAACTTTTTTCATTTTTGGGGGGGTGGGCAGGGGGAGGAGAAGGTATCCCCTTGTATTATATAAATTTGGTTTGTTAATATTTTATGCTACAAATCTGTTCTTCTCAAATGAAGAAACCAAAACTCTGAATCACTACTTACCCCAGGTGACATAAATAAACCTCTGAAACAGACAGTCTGTAGTGTAAAATTTCAGAAGCCCTCTGATTAGCTCTCTGAATATTCTCCACTCTCAAGTGTATATATTTCCCTTACCCAAAGCTCCTGTGTTTATATAAGAAGTGAAATATCTATCATTTTTACTGTGCCTAAATATGTCTTCTATACAGTGATTGCAGCCAGTTGTCCACTTAAAGTTACTGAAGGAATTAATTTTAAGGGGCATATGCAATTTTTAGTTGCAGGCATAAACATTATAATTCCCTAAGCTCTCTGGATGTAACAAAACCATATCAGGTCTTAATAAAATATGGGAGGCATCCTTACTATGATTTTATGCAACCTGTCAGAGTTTCTCTTTGTTTTATTTTTATTTAATTAGAAGAGTGTATCTTAGCTTCCTTCAATGTTGAATTCCCAGCATGTAAAATACTAAATAAAATAAAGTTGAATCTAATAAGTATCTGTGGACACTAAATGAAGTCTGGTTTTATGATGAAAACTAGAGCAAGTTGTTATTATTCAATAGTATTTTTGTCAGTTTAGAAAATTATGTGAGCAATGGACTTAAAAATACTGTGTATCAGCAGTTTTCAAAGTGATATGGGGAATATATATATATACAAGTATATCTTCAATCTTATATATAAAATATACAATATATAATCTTGAAGGAGATATATATATATCCATTAATAGAGAGAGAGAAAGATTCCATTTTTTATGTCCAGGCTAGTGGGAAACTTATTTGAGAGAGGTATAATGCAGATTCAAGTTTTATTGAAAGAAAGAAAGACAAACAACAATGTTCACTTTCTGGGTCTCAGGCAGCAAAAATTCCTAAAGGAGGAACTAGATCATATGGAGACATGTAAATATTCAGGTTAGCAGTTGAAACTATTGCAGGTAATTGTTTCTGAGACAAGGTTTTAAAACAAGAAAAGTACATGACTGCAGATCAGAAGAAGATCCAGGGAGAAACCCATACTCACTTCTAAAAAGTGTTCTCCCGATGTTTTATACATCATTCTTGTTATATTCTCTACATTAAGTCTTCACTGATAGGAAAAGACAAAGTTCTATCAAGTTACTTCCTTGGTATTATGCCTTTCAAAAAAAGAATATGCCTTTGAAGTAAAATTCTGACTTAACCAGTTACTTCATCTTTCAGAAACTCAGTTATCCCATTTCTAAAACAGAGACCAGTGTGACTGGTTGGGATGGTACATATGTGTATGCTCTATCCATGTCTTGAAATATGCTCATTTCCCCCCTACTCCCTTATTTTCACACTCTCTTCCTGCCTAACCCCTCTCTCTCCCTTTACTTTCTCTCTTCTTTGAGGATAAGAACCACTCTACACTTCAAGGAAGCCTATTCACTCCATGAGCATTAAAGAAAAAGTTTAATTAACCATAATTTATTGTCAAGATTCCTAATATTGTTTGAGGTTTCCCTTGTTGGGAAAACAGAAAGCAATATGTGATGAGGTCTCTATACAATCGTTTTTAAAATGAAAGATTTATGTGTTTGGTCAATAACATGCTAAATTAAATGTATATAAGCAAATATTTTACAAAGAATGATTTCTAGGACCTAATATAGAAGGAGAAAGATCAATGCTACTTAGTAGTTACACTTAGAACTGGAACAATTAGACTAATTCAATCTTTCTGGCAAATCAACTTTCACTGAAGAATAAAATGCAATTTTCATATGAGTCACTTGAGGCATCTCAGTATGAGACTGGTTAAAGCTGTATATCACACGTATAAATAAGACAAGTTGTTATGGTTAATAGGACTGAAGAGAATATATTCATCAACAAAAGTGTTGGTTTTGTATTTTTTGATTCCCTAAAATTGTTAAGTATATGACTGTGTTTAATCTCACAATGTCTGAGAATTTTACAATTGTAGAGGGAGGATATTTTTAAGATTTCTACAGTATTAAGATTTCTCAGTAAAGAAGGGAACCAATGTAACCCTAGAGAGATAATTTTCTTCACTTTAACCTTCCTTTTTCTGAACTTCTTCAAAGCCCCATGGGACTGGGGAAAACACAGCAACTTAGAATTGAACTGTTTCTTGGGAAATTTCTACTTTATGAAAAATACTTTTGAAATGGAAAATATGATATATGAGTTTTGTTTTCTATCTCTGCTTTAAAAATACTTTGATATCTTGTCAGGCCTATTACTCCAAGGATGAATCATGCTTATTTTCAGGAAAAGTCACCACTTCCCCAGCTTCCATTTTTAGGGAAATGGTAAGATCTATGAAAATACTTGTCAAGCTTGAGACCACATTAGCAGAGTTCAGGATCCCGCGAGGTGTGCAGAGGCTCTGGTTCCTGAGGCCCAATTACGGGGAAGAATGGCAAGACACAAATGTAAATGCCTTCTTCCGTAGGCTATGCACACTCTGAAGGTAACTATTCACAGAGACTCAGTCAACGTTGGTCAGTTTCTGCAGTTTTCATTTTTGTACCTCTAACAAACAAAAAGTTATATAAAACAAAAGCGGCAGGAAAAGCAATACACACCATTTCCCTTCTCTTAATGATTGTGCATTCTTTAATATTGAAGAATGTAGAATATTAATTTTTAGGGATATTTACTGTGTATAAGCTCTCTGTAAAAGTATTTTAACAGGACACATAAGAGCAAAAGCATGGGATATACACACGACAAAATGTCAGGAACCATGATAAATGTAGCTTACCTTTCAGAAGAACTCTTACTAATGTGGCCTCAACCTTGACCAGTGCCTTCATCGAGCTTAGCATTTCCCCGAGTATGGATACTAGACTAGGAGAAGCTGCATTGATCCCTAAACTAAAGTAGGACGCAGGACACAGAGATCTGCAGTGTTCTGGCTGAATGCTCATTCATTGAACTCATTACATCTCAATCCTGTTTTTGCAATCTGGGTCCAAATACAAATTACTGAGGTGTCGATGCGTGGTGACCACTGCCGTGGTAGATGGTTGCAAGTGAGGAGTGCCCGGTTCGCTGGGAGAAACGCTAACAGCAATACTTCTCTTTAAGTGGGTGCACTTGGCTTGCCACAGGTCTGGCGGCATTTATAGAGCTAAGCATGGTAACAAATGCCAGGTACCAGGCTGGATTTATAAACATGCACCAGGTTTCCTATAAATCCAGCTGGGCTTCGTGATGGTTAAGGCTCTGTGTTAACTTGGCTAGTCCGCAGTCCCCCGTGTTTTGGCAGCTGCTGTGTAATCATCCTTCATGGTTGGCGCTGATGTAGGCAGTCAGTGAGTTTAAAGGGGCGTGTCCTCTAGGGTGGTGCCTGCATCCAGCACGCCTCAGTCAATCAGCTACGCTACTGGAGTCTCAGTTCATCCAGACACAGGTTTATTTCATGCAAGATGTGTTTCAACGGGTCCTGCTGGCCAAGTTCTCTGAGTGATTCACACGGCTTGGTCTAATTAGGACACCTTTAAAAACATCGGGTCAAGCAGTGGCTTCTGAAGGGAGTTGCTAAGCCAGTTCAATAGAAGGCAGAGAGGTCAGCTCAGAAGGTACTGTTTCTGTGGGAGCCCAGAGGGGTAATCTTAATAGATCTCCTCAAAGGACCCAGGATGGTAATGGAGGCAGTTCATGAAGAAGTTTTAAGAAAATGGAAAACTCTATTGGCGACGAAAAGACTAGAAAAGTTGTGCAGAGGAATTTTTAGTTTTTCATCACGATAATCAACTGGCTCATTGATAAAGGCAAGCAGCACTTTCCGATGAAAATTAAGTTGAGAACCTTATTCTATTCACCTTACAACCCCAATTGTGGCTCTTGGGACTTCTTATTGTTCCCCAAACTCAAGACACACTTACAAGGACATTTTTTTGAGATTCCGGAGAACACCAAAATGGCCAATTTGACCTGGCATAAGTCAAACCACACTGAATCCTTTGGGGGAAGGGTTAGAGAGAAGTTAACCATGCCTTCAGATATGGATAGCTCTAGATGAAGGGCAGGTGGAGAAAAATAGTTTCACATTTGATATTTTTGTTTAATAATTTTTCCATGATTTTTGTAGCATAACTTTTTGACTCACTCTCACATATGAATGCTCTGGCAAAGCTCACTCTCGATCCTGCACCTAATTCATCATCTTCTGACCTCTGGTTCTTTGGAGGCCTGCCATCTGACATGCCAGTTTTGAGTTTGCCAGTCCTACAACAACCTGAGTCAGGAGAAGCCTCCAGCCTGATGGCTGGCCCATGCATATGAGACTTCCCAGCTTCCATAACTCTGTGAGCCATGATTTTGTATACTGTTTACACAGGCACACATACACAGATGTGCATCAGAAAGGACTTCAAAAAAGTTCATAAAAAATGCCATTGTGTTTTAATTCCATTTCCCACAGACTTTTAAAAGAGAACCTACCCTGAAACGGACTTGACAATATTCACGGACCTCATTTGGAACCTGCCTTCTGTCCATTTAGTGTTCCTAAAACTTCAGGTGTGCAACTTGAAGAATGACTTCCTGGCATTCTGGAATGAGAAGAGTGGAGTCAGGATTGGGTGGCAAGGAGCAATTGGGTGAGACTAGAACAGGCCCCTGTAGATCTAAGCAGCTGGGAAAAATAAGAGCGCTTTTGTTTCATTTCAAAAGGAAAGACTTTCACCTCATGGCAACTCCGCTGGCAGAAAGATTGCCCCGTAGGGTTTTCAAATGTGCCATCCTTCTGAAAGGGAGTGTATTATCTTTTTCTATAGGAGTACCTGCTGAGTTTCATCACTGACTTTTCAGTCAGCAATTGAGGGCTTAATCATCGCCCCACCAGAACTCCATAGTGCCAAGCACGGATTTGAAGACTGCTTTTTATGAATGATGCGGGCATTTTCCCCTGATGGTCTCCTGTAATATCAGGGCAAGAAGGAAAAAAATCAGCTGTCATGGGGTCATTCTTACCCCATGTGAGGAAGGAGAACTGTGCTCCAGAGAGAACAGTGTGCGGCTCATTCATCTTGGAAGTAGATCTTCAGAACTATCCTTCCAGGCATCTTTTCGTGCCTTTGGCTCGCAGCCAAATATATGAGTTGTTCACACCACTCAGGGAATCAGTGCTTCCACATGGCCAAAAAAATGAGTGAAGTATTTCTGTCCTAAAGGTAGCTCCAAAAATTTAAGGATTAATGAGATGAAATGTTTTACCTGGAAGTAGATGTATGTTGTCTTATTAACAACTACAATGAAAGTATCTGGAGACATTTGTGGAAATATGTACTGGCAGAGATACATAATTAAATGCTGCTTGATGTAAATACAGATGTCGAAAGGAGTTTGATTACTGTTTTATTTGAAAATCAGATTTATTCTAGATGAGCAATTATTCTAAATGAATAAAGAACAACCACTTTCATTCCAGAAAAAAAAAGCAAGTGGCTTGAAGATGATTGGTATTATGAGGCTTATAAATAAAAGCAGACCTAAAAAATCAACCCCCCTGCTGTGGAGTCAGTTCTGACTCATAGCAATCATACACCATGACCCTGAGGTCCCAAAGCTCGATGGGTGACCTAGGAATCCAATGTTTACCGGCCAGTGTCACGAGGGCTCTTTCAATTAGAAGAAGGAGAAGCGCACATCAACTATAGGCTAATCTTAGTGTGATAGGTTTTACTAAGATTAATTGATAACAGGTCACAACAGGGCCTCTGGTCCTCCAGCCAGCTGTATATTTTGAAATTCAAATTTAATAAGCCTGGCCTGGATCAGTAATGGAAGGATTTGCAACTTAGAGTGAAAGGAAAGATGCCGGTATATTAGTTTTGCTTTGAGATTTCTTTAAAGTGAATACTTGGTTTCAAGGATGGAAAAATTTCCAAATAGCAGAATAACAGAGGATCACGCCAGCAAGTATTTAGAAACCGCATACAACAAGGAAGGTTTTAAAAAACATTTGAAAAACTTTCAGTTATAGAATAAAGTATAATATGGCCCAAACAGGAATTGAATTATTATTTGATATATTTTACTGCCTGTCCTGTTTACTTTCTGTGACTAGTAGTAAGCTAGTTTATTGGCATCCTACTAGTTCAGTGGGTTATGCATGGAACTGGTAACCACGAGGTGACGAGGTTCCAACTCACCAGCCACTTTGTAGGAGAAAAGATAACTAACTTCTCCTGTAGAGACTCATAACTTCAGAAAGGGGCAGTTCTACTCTTTCCTATAAGGTTGCTATGAATCATAATTGACCCGATAGCAATGAGTAAGAACTACAACAAAATCCCAAACAAAAACAACCATTACCTCCCCCACTCCTAAGAAGAGGTGATCCCATTTATTCCTCACTTGGTTGGGGATTTGGAAATAGTTGGTTACGTTTTGCAAGCCATTTCTTTGAGTTCCATATATTTTATTACTTTATATGTATAAAGCCTGAATACATTTATGAAAAAGGACAACTGCAAATATATTATCCATAAAATATAGAATCTAGGGAGCTGATGTACTTCAGGAAAGCCCGTGTTTGTGTCCAGTTCAACTCTATATTTAAAGATTTTGAAAATTTAATATAACAAGAGATAGAATTTTAGTCCATATAGACTCTCCCTGTATAAACAATATCTTCATTGCATCCTTGAGATACATATCAGAAAGCAAATTGTTCCAGTCACTATAGACTCAATATTATACACTTTTAGGTGAATTGAATTTGATGTAATGAGTGCATTATAATCTTTCTGTCATAATGCGGGGTATAAAATTCAAAAGTAGGGCAATAAAACACCAAAAATATAATCTACTATCATTGAGTTGATTGTCCCTCATAGCAACCATAGAGCACACAGTGGAGGCACTCCATCAGCTCCAAATCGCTATTGCAGCAGACTGCCACGTTTCTACCAGAGAGTGGCTGATAGGTTTGAGTGGCCAATCTTTTGGTTAGAAGTTGAAAATTATACCATTTGCCACCAAAAGTCTTGCTACACTGTATTCATAGTTGTTTTTAGGTATCATGGAGTTAATTCCAACTCATAGAAATCCTAAGTAGAACAGAACAAATCACTGTGTGGTCCTGCACCCCCTCAATAACTGCTGCTGTTTTGAGTCCGGAGCCTTGGTGGCTTAGTGGTTACCAACTGAGCTGCAATCTGCTAAGTCAGCAGCTCCAAACCACCAGTATTCCTCGGGAGAAAGACGGGGCTTTCTACCCCTGCAGAGAGTGTGGTCTCAGACACCCACAGGCCAGGTCTACCCTGTCTCGCAGGGCACCATGAGTCAGCATCGACTCAATATCGATGAGTGCATTTGGAGTAAGATATTTGAGCCCATTGTTCCAATGTCATAGGCCAGCATGGCCATCCAACTGCCAAAGCTCTCTGGGGCAGAAAATGGAACACATGGATATCTAGTGAAGAAATCACAGGGTTCTTATGCGAAGATTTAAACATCTTCCTAGAATTGAGTCCATCAATATTTTAGAGCCATCATTTTTGAGATTTACGTTTTTCTGTTAACATACAGGGCAAAGGAAATGTAAAAACCACTCCACTGAGTAACTAATTAGGATATGCTCAATATTAAACCTTTTAAAATCATTTCATCTCATGTACTTTTGCTATGTTATCAGACCAAGTCTTGAAAAAAGACATCATTTTTGGTATAAAGGAGGGTCGTGCTTAAGAGGAAGTGGATTCAATGAGTGGATTCACGCACCGGCTACAGAAATGGACTTGAGCATGGCCAACATGAGAGTGGTAGTGATGGTGGGGTGTGTCCCAGTCTCGGCCATGGAAGAAATCACGGGGAAAGGTACTCCTGATCATGAAGGGAACTGAGGAATTGCCCAGTGCACTTGCACTGTCAGGAAGTTCCAACTGTAAAAGAGCAGAGACTTAAAGTGAAACAACTTTGAAAGAACAGTATGGTTCTACTGCCTGTGGTAAGGATCCCCGGTGGCCTCGTGGGTTCACAGTTTGAAACTGCTGACCCTCAGGGGGAGAAAGGTGAGGATCTTTTACTTCCCCAAGGCCTTTTAAACCTGAAGTGTTCCGTCTCAGAAACCCAGAGTTCGCTCTATCGGGTGGGTGTAAGTTGGAATCAACTTGATGGCAGTGAGTTTGGAGTTGAGCCTATTTTAATCTGACCTGATTGCCTCACATTTTCCTTTATTCTTTTTAAGAAGAGAAACAAAATAATAAAATCTCAACTTAATTGGAAGAAAAACAAGCACCTAAAAGTGACAACTCAGTAATTCAGTCCCACGGGCAAGAAGACAACCTTGGCCGCTGATTTCTAATCTATGGCTGCAGCATGTTTTCAAAGCATTTCATAATTTCATGCCAATGCTTTCTGAACTATCATACGTTGCTCTTCAATTGAAGACTATGTGGGCAACTAAATATGAGTCACATGTGTATTCTATGGTAGAGAATCGAAATGAGTATTTTCATAATCTGGAAACAGAAACGGGTTTTGTTTTTTTTTGGAGGAATCATATTTAATTTTCCTTAACCCAACAAATGCACATTTTAAAAAAGTTTTTATTTACTGATATTAATGTTTTCAGAACACAGTTTTCAAAAACTCGCTGCTGTGTGCAATGAAACGTTTGTCAGTTAAAAGCCACAATGGGAATCAGCAGCATCACCAGCAAGCCCATCCTGCACTGTGCTTTGCTCTGGAGGTTGGGGGTGCGCAGTACTGGGCCAGCTGCTGCAGTCAGTGAGTACGGATTCGGGAAGAGAATCATTCTGTTTTTGGTTTTCACCATTTTATATCAGTTATTTTGACTCAATTTGTTTAAAAATATTTTCATGCTGTATTTTCTGGATGTATATGTGAAAGCAGCCCAGTTCACACCTGATGTCCAAATAGCTGGTTGATATTTTGTATAACTTCCCATCAAAGTCACCAATTATATCTCTTTTAAATTTATTTTCTTTGTCCCATGTTGGCATTTAATTTGTATTCCTTTATGTAAAGAAGTATGCACCAAGAACATTCATTTATCAATAGCAGAACCATACTGTTCTTAGAAGTGTACTTGGCCTTGGTAATTTCTATGTGTAAAGTGCTGATTAGGATGAACATGAATAGAAGACATTTTCTACATATTTGGAATCTATTTCTTCAAAATAAACTTCTTGATTATTTGTCCTATCGATTGTAGCTCTTAATATATTTAATAGTTTATGTTCATAGATACTTAGGCTACTGGAGCTTTTTAATTATCAAAACATATCACAATTTGAATACACCCAGCTCCTTTCCTGGTCAACTATAACAACGTCTGAGAACTGAAGCATGTGCAAGCCATCATGCTGCAGCTCCACCCACATCTTGGTGATTAAAGTATTGTTCAATAACTGCAGAGTGTACTAAGTGTCAAAGTATGAGGTAGATTGGAACTAGCAATTTCCAAAAAACTGATAAGTATCCTTCTATTATGCATCCCCACAAAGGTTGAAGTTCAGAATATTTGTTCTGCTAAGTAGCAGTAAGGACTTAAAAATAAAATAGAAGGCTGGAATGACGTGGACTTTACTAAGCCAAATATTGCCACAGGAAGTATTTTGCGGAGAAAAATCTGACATTTAACCCTTTATAATGAGGCCTTACGCGTGACCATGGAACGTTTGAAACCACTAACAGCTCCGAACACAGACTCCAAGAGCTTCCTGATGGCCTAATGCAAACAAACCCAGACTCACTGGTATAGGATCAAGGCTGACTCATAGTGACCCCTGTGGGTTTCTGAGACAATAACTATTTATGAGAGGAGAAAACCCAGTCTTTCTCCTGAGAAATTACTGGTGGTTTCGAACTGTCAACAATGGTCACATTCCAATGCATCACACCACTACACGCTCCCTCTGGGTTGGCAAAGGGAGGGTGACCTTCCAGTTTAGCAATATAGAACTTTAATATTGTGAACTTGATCAGACCCTGCCCAAATAGCTCTTTTGAATAACCATCCTAATTTTAACCCTTTGGTTATAATCATGCTGTAATCATAAGTGCGATATTTCTGTGATTTCTGTGTCGATCCAGTAAATGGTCGAGATCAAGGAGTAGTAAAAGCCAGCATGGAAAAGGGAGGAAGACCCCAGGAACCCAGATTTGCAGCTGACATACAGGAGGGATAGTGAGAAAGCTCCAAAGTTGCCCCCTACATGGCAAAAGCAACCACGTGTGGACTCAGGAGTCCGTGGCTGGCACCTGCTTCTGTGGCTGTCTCAAGGACGGCATTCTTTTCTTCCTGAGCTCGGATCTTCCTTTGGTGTCAGAGAGGATCAAGATGGGGAAGGGAAGACTTGTTTAGTCTTCACCTTTGGAGTATTGCATTTATGTTGATTCTTGCCACTTTTATCCATAAACTCATCTTAATGAAGTTGCCCTCTACATTAAGTGAAATGAGATTACATGGTATGATTTTTCTACCCATAGCCTTTGTCATTACTAGCCAATGACTGGGTGGGAGCATGCAAATACCCCTTAGCCATCAGGACAGAAGAGTCATGAGCTTAGGGCACGTGAGATCCCTGCCTCGAGTAGTGGAAGCAGCAGAGGCCATACCACCAAAACCATGAGAGAGATCTTCCCAGTCAGTTCTGACTGGCAGTGCCCCTAAAGACAGCAGAATGGTGCTCCCTGGTTTTCAGCCACCCTCCCACCTGTTCTTACGTTTGAGCCCCCCAGTGCAGGCACTTTGTCAAAACATCTTGTTGAAGTTCTTCCGCTTTTTCACTGCCCTGCTACTTTACGAAGCATGGTGTCCTTCTCTAGGGGCTGTCCAGGAGAACCAAAATATCCACTGGACTATGTCCTATCAGAACTATGAGAATCTCTCAAGGACATATTTGATGGGTTGAACCCTAGTTACAGACCACCCGATGAATGTGAATGAATGATCAAGGACACCATCTGTGACAAAGCAAAAGGCCCTTACAAGCGAGGAGAGAAGAGATACAAGGATATCAGGAGAGACCCTCAACCCCATTCTTCATCATAGACTAGGCAGGGCAAATGGAAGAAGCGTTGAAGTCAAAGAGCTGAACAGAACATTGTAAAGGGCAGCTTGAGAAGAAACTATAATATGAGCAAACACCTACAGCTAGCAAACCTAATGGGAAGAATATGCTCAGCATATCTCTAAACCAAAACAACGAAATATATAATCCAAGTCTTAAGTTGAAATACTGAAAGATTCTATGGGCAAAATAATGAGTGAGGCATGAAATACTGAAGGAAGATAGTAAGATACCAAGGATTCAAGTAGAAAGAAAATATTTTGAAAATGATGATGGCAACAAATAAAATATATGAATGTGCTGGACACACGGATGGATGTATGGCTTGTGATAAGAGTGATATGAGACCCCAATAAAATGATTTTTTTAAAGAAAGAATACACAGTTACTGTATCAAAAAGGACTGTTGGACATCCAATCTATTCAAGAGATAACTTATGACCAAAGAACAATGGTACTGAGGAGGAAGTCCAAAGTGCACTGAAGAAATTTGCCAAACACGAGGTTCCAAGAATTGATGGAATGCCAATTGAAGTATTTCAAAAACTGATGAAATACTGGAAGTACTCACTCATCTATGCCAAGAAATTTGGAAGACAGCTACTGGCCAAACTGACGGGAATAGATCCACATTTGTACCCATTCCAAGGAAAATGGGTCCAACAGAATGTGCTAATTATAGAAAATATCAATGATATTACATGTAAATAAGATGTTGCTCGTGGTCCTCCAACAATTACAGCATTGCATGTAGCTGCTAGAAGGTTAGGCCAGATTCAGAAAAGGACCTTGAACAAGGGATATTTTTACTGATAGAAGATAGATTTTGGCTAAAACAGAGACTATCAGAAAGATGTTTATTTCTGTTTAATTGACTATGCTAAAGGATTCAACTGCGTGGGCCCTGTCAAACTGCGGGTAGCTTTGAGAAGACTGATAATTCCAGAACATTTCATTATGTTCATGTTTAAATTGTACATGGACTAAGAGGCAGTTTTGCAAACAAAACAAGAGCAGACTTCATGGTTTAGAATCAGGAAGGTGTGCATCAGGGTTGTATGCTATCACCATACTTACTCAATCAGCATGCTGAGCAAATAATTAGAAAAGTTGGATTATATGAGGAATTAGGTGGCATCAGGATATGCAGATGACACAACCTTGCTTTTTCTTGAAGAATAAATTTTAATTTTATTTGATTCAAATTCTGAATTCAATTTCTTAAAAAAATTATAAGTTTTAAATTTTTATTTTGTTGGGGGCTCTTGCAGCTCTTATCAATATATATATCAATCTATCTATCTATCTATCTATATCTATATATATCATGTCAAACACATCTGTACATATGCTGTCATCATCTTTTCCAAAACATTTTCTTTCTACTTGAGCCCTTAGTATTAGGTCCCTTTTTTCTCCCCACCCCCACCTCCTCCCCTATGAACCCTTGATAATTTAAAAATTAGTTTTTTACATGTCTTACATTGACTGCTGTCTCCCTTCACCCACTTTTCTGTTGTTTGTCCTCCTGGGAGCAGAGCCATACTCAATTATTGTGATCGGTTTCCCCTTAACCCACCCTTTCCCTTATGATCCTAGTATCGCTATTCCCCTTATTGGTGCTGAGAGTTTTATCTGTCCTGGATTCCCTGTGTTGCAAGCTCTTATCCGTACCGGTGTACATGTTCTGGTCTAGCTGGATTAGTAAGGTAGAATTGGGGTCATGATAGTGGGGCGGGGGGAAGCATTAAAGAACTAGAGGAAGGGTGTGCGCTTCATTGGTGCTTTACTGCATCCTGACTGGCTCTTCTCTTCCTTGTGGCCTTTCTGGCAGAGCGTGTCCAATTGACTACTGATGGGCTTTGGGTCTCTATTCTGCCTTCCCCTCATTCCATCAATATGATTTTTTGTTTAGTTTTGGGTCTTCGATGCCTAATGCCTGACCCCATCAACACCTCGTGATCACACAGGCTGGTGTGCTTCTTCCATGTGGGTTTTTTTGCTTCTGAGCTAGATAGGCACTTGTTTATCTTCAAGCCTTTAAGACCCCAGACGCTATATTTTTTGATAGTTGGGCACCATCTTTACCACATTAATTTATGCACCCATTTTTTCTTTAGTGATCATGTCAGGGAAGGTGAGTATCACAAAGTGCCATGTTAATAAAACAAAGTGTTTTTGCATGGAAGGAGGACTTGAGTGGAGGCTCAATGTCCATCTGTGTAATACTTTATAAATAAATATCTGTACATAGATCTATTTCCCTATCGTTATATATAAATGTATTTACATACATACATGCCTGTATTTAGACCTTACTTGTTCATGTGAGGTGGACTTGAAGCACTAGCTTATAAAGATCAAGGATTGCAGCCTTAAGTTTAGATTGCATCTCAATAAAAAAAATTATCACAGCTGAGCAATTGGTAAAGTTTTGATAAATAGAGAAAATATTGATGTTGTCAAGGATTTCATCTTGATTTGATCCACATTAAAGGCTCATGGAAGCAGCAATCAAAAGAGCAACACTGAATGACATTGGGTAAATACGCTACGCAAGGTAGGTCTCTTTAAAATTGAAAAGCAACGATGTTTCTTTGAGGACCATGGTATCCCTGACCCAACCTATGATATTCTCCATTGCATCATATGCATGTGAAAGTTGGACATTGAATAAAGAGAATTGGGGGGGGATCGATGCATTTGAGAGGTGGTACCAGCAAAGAACATTGGAAGAGCCATGGACTGCCCAAGGACGCAGCCAGTCTGTCTCAGAAGAAGCACAGCCAGAAAGTTCCTTGGAAACCAGGACGGTGAGCCTGCCTGTTGAGTACTCTGAACATGTTATCAGGAGATGTCAGTGCCTGGAGAGGGACACAGTGTTTAGTACAGTAGAGGGACAGACCAAAGGTAGACACTAGATGAGATGGCTTGTCACAGTATAATAATTATGATTATCTTTTTTACATGACCATGTATTTGAAGATAGCAAACATGATTTCTATTTTGTATTGATAAATGTGCTTGAAAACTTGTATAATTACTCTTATTTTCTCTGTTTACAACTTTTGTATTCTAATCATCAATAGTTATCCATGGATATTACAAATAACTTTATAACCAACTGCCTAAACTTGTTCAAGGTCAGCCGGAGGTCTGGATGACCTATCCCAAACTGCTTCACATGGTCTGTTCCACTAGTCATACCTGAATGAATCAGTCCAATATTCAGTAGAATAGGAACTGAGATGAGCCAATGGGGTCTTGACACCAGATCCCCTGTAAAATCCAATGTGTTACCCCTAGACATCATTGTCTTCCTCAAAATGTGAGGTCACCTGCTTCATCATTGACATGTATTGTGATTATTAAGTTTATTATCCATTGACTGTCTTCTCACAATGTCTTGTCTCGATGTCATGTGTGTGTGGCTTCCTTCATTGCTACCTCTGGTCTGAGTAAGAAAAGGCTGGTGACATTGACTTTGGGCACGTACCCAAATTGTGCCTACACATATAACTCTTGCCAGACAGAGCAGAGGAATCCAACTGGTTTGTCTGTGAGAATAGAACTAAATGCCTTAAAACCAGGGAAGGTAGGTGTCAAGGCTGTTTCCTTTCGTTATACTGATTCCATTTTTATGCTGAGCAGATACAAGAAACTGAACTATTTGGAGAAGAACATGACATGTGACTGGAGGGAGGCTAACAATCAGCAACATGCAGATGGTACAGCCCTGCTTGCTGAAAAGAAATCAGATGTGAACCATTTACCTACCCGGATCAAACACTTCCACCTTCAGCATGTATTAAGTCTCAATATAAAGAAGATAAAAAAATTTCTCACAACTGGACCAATAGAGGGGATAAAGATGCAAAAGGGAAAGGTAGGAGTTGTCAAACTATCTCATTTTGTCTGGATCCACCATCAATGAACAGTCAGGGGATCCACAGGTAGGAAATCAAATGACATGTGACCTTGGGCATATCTGCTGCACAAGACCCTTTTCAAGTTTAAAAAGCAAAGAAGTAAGTTTGAGGATTGAAGTGTCCCTGAACCAAGACTTGGCAATTTCAATCACATCATTTGCATGTGAAAGATGGACAGTGATTAAGAATTACCACAGTGCAATTGATGCATTGAAATGGGGGTGCCAAAGAAAGACTCTGATGTTATGGAGTGAGAAACCCTATTTTGAAGGAGTTAAACCAGTACGATTCTTGGTAAAGAAAATGGAGAAACTGTGTCTCACATACTGTCATGCCTAGTAAATTGGAGGGTTATGGAGAAAGAGGAAAATCCACAAGCAGATGGATTGACAGAGAGGCTGCAACAGTGGGCTCAAACATATGAACTATTTTGAGGAAATGGTAGGGCCTGGCAACATTGTCTTTAGTTTGAAGAGTCAGATCTGATTCTAGGGTCTCCAACAACATAGATGCTTGCATATTAAAAGGTCTGCCAAAATGTGAAACCTATTGTTTTTAAAATGGAAACCAGTAGAAGATAATTTTTGTTTCCAAGAGGGGAAAAAAACAAAAACACAGTTTACTTGCATAATCTCTAGAGGACATTTTATCCATTATCTGGGTTATCTATTTCAGAGTTACCTTATCAATCAACGTTTTATAGTGAAGAAAGTGAACAGGGAAAGCCTTGCTATTTTGGTTCAGAAAAGAAGGATGTTTACATTTTTTTTCTATTTTAAGAAGTGATTTATGGTTTGATGATAGAGTATGGGAGCTTTATTGCTACACATTCCCAACATCTGCACATTTGAGATAAGCTTCCATGCGCTGCCTATTGTAGAATTTTGTTCAAATGTATTGTTAGCAATAAGACTGATTTGAATTACTTGGCATGCTTCAGAATAGCATATTTTCTGTTATCTAGCCATGTCATGAAGCTTCCTCTTAAACTACTGGCAACCTAAAGAAGCCACTGACAATATGCAATGGATTTTAGTGCCTGTGATTTATTTATTATATTGCTATTTTTTTCTAGCACGTCTATAGTGTATATTCATTTAGTGGATCAAGCAATTCATTGAGTAGCAATTTGGTACTCCAAGGTAAGCGTTTGTCAAGTTCTGCTGAGGTGTCTCTGCTCATAGCGACTCCATATGAATAACAGTGACAAACACTGTCCTTGGAAATCCTCACCATGGTTTCCTGTTGGAGGCCCTTCTTGCCGTCCTTGTGTCCATCCATCCCATGGAGGGTGTCCCATTTTCTTTGCCTACCCTCTCCTTTACCAAGCACGATGTCCTTCTTCCAGAACTTGCTCTCCTGATAATATGTACAAAGTATGTGACATGAAATCTCATCAGCCTTGCTCCTAAAAAAATACTTGTACTGTATTTCTTCCAAGACTAATTTGCTTCTTCTTTCTGCAGTCAATTATACATTCAACACTCTTCACCAACTTCATAAAACACCATGCCACGTCTTAACAATCCACAGAAGATGGTGCCTGTATTGCAGTAGTTTCCTGACTCAACTCACGCCATGCAGTCGGCAGTTTCTGAGACTGCAACTGTTTATGGGAGTAGAAAGCCCTATCTCTCTTCCATGGAGTGGTGGTGATTTCCAACTGCTTACCATGCAGATCACCACCAAACTCTTAACTAATACATGACCAGGGCTCCTAGCTTCTAGTGGAGACTCAGAAATGTGCATGAAATAAAGTCAAATGGGCTATTCCTTAGAAAAGCACCGGTACTTCAATTATACCAAGGACCAAACATAAATTATATCAGAGGGACCCAGAGAATCCTCACAGAGAAAATGAGGATGATCATAAGTTAAGCAAGCTTGCACATGTGGGATTATTAGTCTACTAATAATCAAGACATGGAATGTAAGAATAATAAATCTAGGAAAATTGGAAGGCATCAAATATCAAATGGAACACAGGAAGATTAATATGTTAGGCAGTAGCGAACTGAAATAGATCGGTATGGGCCATTGAAGAATTTCACTGACATCTTCAGTCCAAAATTGAGCAATCAAGATTCATTGATAATTACTGATGAATGGAATCCAAAAGTTGGAAACAAAGGGGAAGAGTAATTGGAAAATATGATATTTGATAGAAACAAAGCTGGAGATGACATGAGGAAATTTCACAAATCATAGCAAATGGATTTGTTTTTAACACACAAAAGGTGACTGTACATAGGGCTTCTCCAGAAAGAACACAAAGAAATCAAATTGACTACATCGGTGGGAAGAGACAATGGATAAAGTCCTCATCAGCAGCTGGAACCAGGTGAGGGGCTGACTGTGGAACAGACCATCAGTTGCTCATATGAAGACGAAGAAAATGGAAACTATCTATTAGAGCCCAAAGATGACCTTGAATTTATCCCACTTAAATGTCTAGAACATCTCAGGAAATACTAATGCATTGAACACTAATGACGTAATGAATTGTGGGAGGATATCAAGAATATCATTCATAAAGAAAGCAAAAGGTCATTTAAAAGACAGGAAAGGAAGAAAAGATCAAAGTGACTGTCAGAAGAGAGTGACACTTGATCTAAATCACAGAGTAGGTAAGTCAGTGGGAAAAATGATGAAATCCAAGAGGTGAACAGAAAATTTCAAAGGGCAAATTGATAAGACAAAGCCAAATATTATAATGGAATATTCAAAGACCTAGACTTAGCAAACAGAAAAATGAAGAACATGCTCAGCATAACTTAAGCTCAAAGAACTAAAGGAAAAATGCAAGCCTTGTGTTGCAATATTGAAATACTTAATGGGCCAAATATTGAATGATGCAGGAAGCATCAAAAGATGACGGAAAGAACACACAGTTATGATACCAAAAATAACTGGTTGACAGTCCACCATTGCAAGAGGTAGCATATGAACAAGCAACAATGGTGCTGAAGGAAGAATTTCAAGATACACTGAACACATTGGCCCAAAACAAGGCTATGGGAACTGATTGAATATCCATTGAAATGTTTCAACAAGCTGAGGACATCCTGGAAGTAGTTTCTCATCTGTGCCAGGATATAGGAAATCAGCTACTTGGCCAACTGATTTGAAATGGTCCATATTTGTACCGATTCCCAAAAAAAGGTGATACAACAGAATGCTCAAATATAATTGATATCACATGTGTGCAATATTTTGCCTAAGAACACCCAACAATGGTTGCAGCAATACATTGACAGGGAGCTGCCAGAGATTCAGGCCAGATTCAGAAGAGGCCATGGAACAAATGATAGCATTGCTTATGACAGCAGGATCTTGGATGAAAGCAAAGACTATCAGAAAGATGTTTAATTGTGTTTTATTGACTATGCTAAGGCATTTGATCATAAGGCTTATGTGTATCATAACAAACAATGAATACCTTTGAAAAGAATGGGCATTCCAGAACACTTCATTGTGCCCTGTGCAACTTGTACATGGATCACGAACAGAACAAGGGCTTGTTTCATGGTTTAAAATTAGGAAAGATGTGCACCAGCTTTGTAGCCCCTCACCCTATTTGTTAATCTGTACGCCAAATAAATAGTTAGAAAAGCTGGATTATATGAAGAAGAATGTGGCACCAGGCTTGGAGGAAGGTTTATTCCCAACCTGTTAGATGCAGAAGAGACACCTTACTTGCTAAAATTGAGGAGGACTTGAAGCAGTTGTTCACAAAGATCGGTTATTGCAACTTTCAGTATGGATAACAACTTGGTGTAAAGAAGACTAAAATCTTCACAATTCGACGATTACGTAACAGGACGATAAATGTGGGAAAGGTAGAAACCCTCAAGGATTTCATCTTGTTCAGATTGGAATTCATTGATCAGATGAGCAACAATTAAGAGATTAAAAGATGAATTGCATTGGGTAAATCCACTGCACAAGACCTCTTTAGAGTACTGAAAAGCAAGGATGTCACTTTGAGGACAGAGGTGCACCTGACCCAAGCCGTAGTGTGTTCAATCGCCTCGTATGCACATGACAGTGAGCACTGAATTAGGGAAATGAAACAAGAATTGATGTGTTTGAGTTGTCCTGTAGAAGAGTTTGATAGTACTATACTGCTAAAAAGACCAACAAATCTGTCTTGGAAGAAATAACCCAGAGTGCTCCTTAGAGACCTGGATGGTGAGACTCGGTCTCATGGATTTTGGACATGTTGTCAGAGGAGACCAGTCCCTGGCGGTGGACATCATGCTTGGTATCATAGAGGAAGGCCTTCAATGAGATGGATTGACTCAGTGGCTTGAACAACGGACTCAATTATGGAAACAATTGTGAGGATGGCACTGTTTCATCCTGTCGTGTGCAGGGTACCTACAGGTCGCAACTGGCTCAGTGTCAACCAACAGCAACAACATTCCAAAATCCATTTTACTTATTCATTATGATTTCCCAAAAGGAATACAAGAATGTTGAGCTCAGTTATTGCTGAAAATTACTCAAGCAATCTTAATCATAATATTTAAGAATAAAACTGATTAATGTATCCTACAACTATCCCAAAGTTGGGATTTCAAATCTACCAGCCACTCCATGCAAAAAAGATGTGGCACTCGGATTTTATAAAGATTAGCATTTTAAATAAATCGCTACTCTGCCTTTTAAGCCCACTATTCATTAGAATTGATGGTGTTTTAAAAAATACTCTATAAATACAAATGATATAAAGTTTATTAAAAACCCTGGGCAATGAATCATATTCAACATGATGGTAAAACCAAGTTATTTTAAAAATTGTCTTCAGCTCACAATCCCAGTGGAATAATATCTTCATTTTTCTTGAAGTTCTAAAATTCTCATTGGAAAAATGTGACTGATCAAATGACCTGCATATGGCTGACCAAATGATTTAAAAAATTTTATCAGAGTCTTTTCATCTGGGGTTATGCATAATGGCAGTTGTAAAGAATACTGTACATTGATATCCCCTACTAAAAGAAACTTTGGTTTTCACGACATATTAAAGAGAGGAAAAGTTTTAATTAGTGATCATTTATACAACATCTGGAATCAGTTTATCTGACTAGGGAATTTCTTACTCTATTCTGGGTAGATTTTAATCCATGATTTGGTAAAATCCCTTCTCTTAACACACTTATCAAAGCAGGAGAGTGACTATAGAATCACTGAATCTATTTTTAAAGGTCAGAGGGAGCGTCCCAGATCCTTTATCTTGGTTAAGACTGTCTTTTGAGTTCAAAATGGCCTTCAGAATCACGGGTTCCCCAAAAGTGCCACAGCATTAAACCTCATCAAGGGTTTAAGAGGAACAGAGAGGAATCCTAGTGGCACAAATGGTTATGTACTCAGCTGCTAAGCGAAAGGCCACATATAAAGAGCAGATGAAGCAAAAAAAACCAACTCATTACCATGTTGGCAAATCAGACTCATAGTGACCCTGTAGAGACAGAGTTATCTCTCTGGGTTTCTGAGACGGTAACCCTTCAGAAAAACCTCATTTTTGTGCTTCAGAGAAGCTGGTAGTTTTGATCTATTGACCTTGTGATTAGCAGCCAAACACATAACCCACTTTCCCACTCTACAGACTAGGAAATTCTATGAGGCAATTCTCCTTCATTATATAGAGTTTTTGTGAGTTACAATCTACCCAATGATATATGATGACAAATAAAAATTTAGCTGAAGAAGCTAAAGTAAAACAACACCCTTCGATACATCAATTATTTCTCCCTATATTGGGACCTTGCTAATTGATCCAGTTATAAAATTTTTGTTTTCTTTCTGTTAAGGAGCAATCCATAAAGAAGGCTGTAGTCTTTGATCTTCAGCAAGGAATTTAAGTCTGCTTCATTTTCAACATGCAAGGTTATGTAATCTACATAGTTTTTGCTATACTGCTGTTGCTAGGTCGTGTTCTGTTGGTTCCAGCACAACTAAACACTCCCCAGTCAGGCACCGCAATTGTTGTATTTCACAATTGTTATATTTCACAACTGTTATATTTCCATCCTTCGTTGCTAATACTGTGTTAACCCATCCCTTGAGGGACTTCCTCTTTTTCCACTGCTCTTCACCTTTACAAAATATGATGTCCCTTCTATGGGCTGGTCTCTCCTGATTTCATATCCAAAGTACATGAAGCCAAGACTCACCACCCTCACTGAAGACACATCCTGGGGGAACTTCTTCCAGGGCAGATTTGTTTGTTCTGCTGGTCTTCTTTAGCACTTTCAGTACTCTTTGCTGGCACTGTAATGCAAATGCACCAGTTCTTCTTTATTCTTCTTTATTCAGTGAGGTGATTGAAAACACTGTGGCTTAGGTCAGCAGCACCTTAAGCCTCCAAGTAGTATCCCTGCTTTTCAGTATTTCAGAGAGTCTTGTGCAGCGTGTTTACTTGGTGCAATGCATTGATTGAGCCCTTGATTGCTGCTTCCATGAGCCTTGAGTGTGGATCCAAGTAAGACAAAATCATTGACAACGTCCACCTTTTCTCCAGTTATCATTATATTAACTATTGGTTCAGTTGTGATATATTTTTTAATTAAGCTGTAATCCCCACTTGAGGCTGAAATCCTTGATTTCATCAGCTAGTGCTTCAAGTCCTTCTCAAATTATAAAGCAGGGATGTGTCAATTTTCATATTGCAGGTTATTAATGAGCTTTCCTCCAATCCTGCTGCCATATTCTACTTCATATAATCCAGCTTCTTTGATTATTGACTCATTATACAGATTGAATAAGTATGGTGACAGACTAAAATCCTGGCACACACCTTTCTTGATTTAAACCATGTAGTATGATCTTGTTCTATTTGCATAACTACCTCTTTATCCATACATAGGTTCAACATAAACATGATGAAGTTTTTGGAAATTCTCATTCTTCTCAAAGCTGTCTATGGTTTGTTATGATCTACACAGTGGGTTGCAGATGCATGAAAAATAAAACCCAAATAAATATATTTCTGGTATTCTTTGCCTTCAACTTTGATCTAATTTCATGCTCTCTTCCATATCTAGCCCAAACCTCTGGCTGCTCCCTGTCATTGTACTGCTGCAACCATTGTTGGATGATCATTGGCAAAATTCTACTTGCAAGTGCTATTAAGGATACTGTTATACAATTTGCGCATCATCATAAATCACTCTTCTTTAGAATGAGTACGAGAAAGTAGCTGAATGTCTAGTCACAGACAAGTGGGTCCTCCCATTAACTTCATCAGCTCGTTGAAACATTTCAATTGGTGTTCAGAACATTCCTCGAGTCTGGTTTCTGGCTGATGCCTTTAGTGCATTTTGAACTTCTTCATGTTGTGCCTTTGGTTCTTGCCCCAATGCTACCCCTAGAAATGGCTGACTGTCAGCTAGGTTTTTTTTAGTACAGTGACTGTAATTTTTTCCATCTTATGTTGATATTTCCTACATCATTTAATATTTTGCCCATAGAATCTTTCTTTAAAAAAAATCTTCATGGGAACAGACAGTGTCCTCGGAGTTTCCTGAAGGGTTTGAACTGCTGACCTTGTGGTTCACAGTCCAACATGTAATCCACTGCACCACCACCAGGGCTCCTAGAATTGTTCAATATTGAAACTTGACACTTGCATTTTTTTCTTTGGTTCTTTCAGTTTAAGGCATGATGAGGGTGGCTCCTTGTTGCTTTTCTAACTCTGTCTTTGCGTATTTCATTCTAAAAGTTCATTGTGTCTTCCTGAGTGCCCTTTGACATTTTCTGTTCGGCTCTTTGACTTGATCACCATTTGCTTGAGCTAGTCTAAAACTAAGAGTAAGTTTTAGACTCTCTACTGACATCCGCTTTGCTATTCTCTTCCTTTAAGTGGTGCAATGACTCATGTTTCTTCTGCAGCGCTCTTGGCGGGTTCTTCCTACTTCCATGAGAGGGACTCGGTACTTCACCCACTGCGCCCTGATGAAGCCCTTAGTCACAGTGCTGACCTGCACATGACAGATCTTATTAAATACGATCCATCTCAATTAGGCATGCATAATTGCTGTGTCAATTGATAAAGACAGTTCCTGTCATAGACTCTAGGGGCAAAGAGCCAGATGTCAAGTAGAATCACTAGAGAAAAACAACACACTAGACTCCATTCGGACGTCAAGTTCCTGGACATGGCTACCAGGGACAGGAGAGAATGAGATGATAATGCCAGTCTAAACACAGCCCCAGTCAGGAGATGTCTGGACACTCACTTGGCTGGGGGTGGGGTGGGGGTGGGGTTAAGAAAGGAGGACTGAGGGAGATTTTAAGGCAAAAGGAAAATCATATACTGTTGTTGATTTCATACAGGAATAAATGAACAGGGAGAAGCTGTGATTCTCATCTCACTGGAGTGTGCGCTAGAACAAGAATGTATTTAGATTCTATGATATAAGTGTGAGTGCTTTTGTTATGGTAACAAACTATCTAGACAAGTGACAAGCCATTCGCTGCACAAGATCTCTTTAAAGTGGGAGAATGTCACTTTAAGAACTAAGATGTGTCTGACCAAGAGATGCCATTTGTATTTGTCTCATTTGCATGTGAAAATTGGACAGTGAACAAGGAAGACCTTTGAAGTATTGATGCATTTTAATTAGGGTGTTGGCAAAGAATAGTAAAAGTCTTGTGGACTTCCAGAAGAACAAACACAACAGTCTTGGAAGAAATACAAGCAGAAAAATCTTTAGGGGCAAAGATGGGGAGACTTCGTCTCAGGTCCTTTGAAAATGTTATCAGGAGAGGCTACTCCCTGGGAAAAGGACACCATGCTCAGGAAAGTAGAGGGTCACTGAAGAAGAGCACGACCCTTCAAGAGATGGATTGACAAACGATGGCTACAGCAATGCACTCAAACATAACAATTGTGAGGATGGGATAAGACTGAATGGGGGGAGGAGGGAGTACACAAAATCACTAGGAGCCAGAATAGACTTGAGGGCAGCCAGCAACAACCAGGACACAGCACTAGGACCTCTGATGGCACAGTGATCAAGCTCTGGACTGATAACCCAAAGGTCAACAGTTTGAACCTATTAACTCTCTCACAGGAGCAAGATGTGGCAGTTAGCTTCCTTAATATGGACAGCTTTGGAATCCTGTGGGGGCAGTTTGACTCTATCACCTAGGGTCACCGGATGTGAAAACAGATTTGACCAGACTGGATTTGATAGGTTTTTATAATTATTACTAGAGTTTTACATAGACATAGAACTAGAAAGGAAAATCTGACATGCAGCAAATTTTCATTTCTTCTGTAATGATTGTGTGTTGTTAGGTGCCATTGTGTTGGTTGTGACTCATAGTGACCCTATGTACACAAAAAACACCCCACCTGGTTTTGGATCATCCTCACAATTGTCCTTCTGTTTGAGCCTATTGTTGAAGTCACTGTGTCAACTTACCTTGTTGAAGGCTTTTCTTCTTTTGCTCTGCACCTCTCCCAAGCATGGTATCCTTCTCCAAGAACTGGTCTTTCCTGACATCATATCCAAAGCATGTAAGATAAAGTCATGCCATCTTTGCCTCTAAGGAGCAGTCTGGCTGTATTTGTTTGTTCTTTTGGTAGTCCATCATACATCAGTGGCATCAAGCATGTTTGTGCATATGTTGCCTTCATTCATTTCTAGACATTTACTCTCTAATGAGCCGTTGGTATCAGCTCCTATTTTTTCACTCCCCCTCCCACCCTCACACCCCGTTGATAGAGTATAAATTATTATTATTTTCATATCTTACACTGACTGCTGTCTCCCTTCCCCTTGTTTTCTGTTGTTCTTCTCCTTGGAGAGGGGTGTGTGGTATGTGTCAATCATTGAGATTGGTTCCCCTTTCTTCCCTACTCTCCCTCACCTTCTACCTATCTTTATGGTATCACTATTCCCACTCCTGTCCCTGGATTCCATGTGTCATGAGCCCCCTTCTCTTTCCTTTACCTGTGTTCATGCTCCAGTCTAGTCTGAATTGAGAAGCAGCACTGGGGTCATGATAGTGGGGGGATGAGGACACCTCAAGGAACCAGAGGAATGGTGTGTGTTTCATTGATGCTTTACTGCACCCTGGTTGACTCATGTCTTCCCTGTGGCCTCTCTGTGGGAAGATTGTTCTATTGTCTACAGATGGACTTTGGGTCTCTGCTTCAACCCCACCCCATTGTTCTCAACAATATTTGTTTGTTTGCATGTTTTCTGAAGCTTATTACCTGGTCCCTATGTCTCCTCATGATAACACCAGCAGTGTGCTTCTTCCTTGTGGGCTTGTTGCTCCTGTGCTGAATGGTCCCTTGTTTAACTTCAAGCCTTTAAGACCTCAGATACTATATCTTTTTGTAGCTGGGCACCATCCACCTTCTTCACCACATTTGCTTATGCACCCATGTGCTTTTTGTTTGTTTTTATTTTTTGCAAAAGACACTTTGACACTAAACCTGTGATAAGTATTTTTCATTTAATGTTGGGATTGAGGAAATTGGAGTTTATACAATACTCTGAGATTTCCATATTGTGATGTGTTTCTTCATGTTGTATGTTTACCTCCCTTTTTTCAAACTTTGATGTGAAATTTTCATGCATTTTCCATATGAAATAGATGGATTTCTAAATTTATTCTTTATATTTCCTATATAAAGTAAATTTCCACAAATAATATCATTGTTCTAAATGATTTTCACATAGGATGCTAATGCCAAACTAAATATTATTCTCTTTAGCTTAAGGCTTTGAATGTTACATTTTATCCCATTCTTGTCACTAGTGGAATATTTTTATTGTTATTGTGATGGTTACATTAGCCAATATTTTTAAATTATGAAATGTTAGGAAGTGTAATGGGTTAACATTTGAAATATGGAACTAGCAAACACATCCAAAATTGTTGTTAGGTGCCCTCTAGTCGGTTGTGAGTCAAAGTGACCCTACAGAATGAAACACTGCCTTGTCCAGAGTTATCCTCACAACTATTCTTAGGTTTGAGCCCATCAATGCAACTACTGCGTCTATCCATCTTGTTGAAGGTCATCTGCTTTTTTGCTTTCAGGTGACTTTATTAAGTATAATGTTCTTTTCCATGGACTGGTCTCTCCTGAGAATAATGTTCAATGTACGTGAGACAAAGTCCCACCATCTTTGTCTCTAGAAGCATCGTCTCTACATCTTCTAAGACAAATTTGTTTGTTCTTTGACATCCCTGCCACTTTCCATATTCTTGGCCAGCACCATACTTTAGATGCATTGATTCTTCTTTTGTCTTTATTATTCATTAATATGATTAACATGTATAAGAGGCTACTGAAAATACTTGGGCTGGGGTCAGTTGTACCCCAGTCTTTAAAGTAACATCCTTGCCCCTCAACAGTGCAAAGAGATCTTCTGCAGCAAAGTTACCCAATACAATATGTTGTTTATTCCCTTGACTGCTGCTTCCACGAGCACTGATTGTGGATCCAAACAAGATGAAATTTTAGACAACTTTAATCTTTCCTCCATTTACAATGATGTTACTCACAGGTCCAGTTGTGAGGATTTTGGTTTTCTTTACATTGAGTTGCAATCTATATTGAAGACTAAAATCTTTCAACTTAACAGCAAGTGTTTCAAGTCCTCCTCATTTTCAACAAATAAGGTTGTGTTATCTACATACAGTAGGATGAAAATACGCCTTCCTACAATCCTGATACCACATTCTTATTCATGTAATCCAGATTTCCTGATAGTTTGCAGACCTGACAGATTGAATAAGTATGGCGAGGAGATGCAACCCTGATGCACGTCTTCATTATTTTAAAACATTCCGTATGCACTTGCTCTATTCACATAATTGCCTCTTGATCCAATTAAGAACTCGTCATGGGCATAATTTTGTTGTTGTTAGGTGCCATTTAGTCAACTCTGACAAGTAGCACCACTATGTAGGATAGAATGAAACACTGTATGGTCCATCATCACAAAGGTTCCTATGCCGGAGCCCAGAGATACAGCCACTGCATCAACCAATCTGGCTGAAGACCACCCGCTTTTATGATGCCCCAACACTTTACCTAACATGATGACCATCTCCAGAGACGGGCTTTCCCTGACAATCTGTTCAAAATAGTTAAAAGGAAATCTTGACATCCTTGCCTTAAGGCAGACTCTGGCTTGATTTCTTCTGATACAGATTTCTTTGTCATTTTAGCAGTCCATAATACATTCCATCTTTTTCTGCAAGATAAAAAGTCAAATACATTGATTCTTCTATGGTCTTCCTTATTCAGTGTCCAACTTTCACATGCATATGATTCAGTGGAGAATGTCATGGCTGGGTCAGGCACACCTTAGGCCTCAAAGTAACATTTTTGCTTTCAATATTCTAAAGAGGTCTCGTATAGCAGATTTACCTAGTGTAATATGTCTTTTAATCTCATGACTGCTGCTTCCATGATCATTGATTGTGGATCCAAGCAAGACAAAATCCCCGAAAACTTCAGCCTTTATTTATTTTGTCCACTTGTGAAGATTTTGGTCTTCTTTATGGACTTTATTGAGTTGTAATCCATACTGAAGGCTACAATCCTTGACCTTCATCGTCCAGTATTTCAATTCCTGCTAACTGTCAGCAGGTTGTTAATAAGCCTACCTTCAATCCTTATGCAACACTTTTCATATATTCTAGCTTCCCTGATGATTTGCCCAGTCCATATATTGAACAAGTGTGGTTAAAGTATACAACCCTATTGCACATGTTTCAAGATTTTAAACCATGCGGTATTCCATTGTTCTGTTTGCACAACTGTCTCTTGATCCATGTACAAGTTCTGATTGAGTGCATTGAAATGCTCTGGAGTTCTCATTCTTCTCAAGGTTCTCCACAGTTGATTATGGGTCACACAGTTGAATGCCTTTGCACTGTCAACGAAAGACAAGTGAACATCTTTTTGGTATTCTATTTAGTCTTCTCTGCTTTAAAGCAAGGTTAATTAGGGTGTGAGGTAGTATTGATGAAAAACACAGCTTTCCCCCAGATCCTGGATGCTTCCTCCCCCCAACTACCATGATCCGAATTCTACCTTGCAGGGCTGGATAGGACAGAGGCTGTACACTGTTACATATGAGGGTTGAAGGTACAGGGAATCCAGGGTGGATGATACCTTCAGGACCAAAGGTGTGAGAGACGATGCTGGGAGAGTGGAGGGTGAGTGGGTTGGAAAGGGGGAACTGATTACAAGGATCCACATGTGACCTCTTCCCTGGGAGAGGGACAGCAGAGAAGGGGGGAAGGGAGACTCCGGATAGGGCAAGATATGACAAAATAACGAGGTATAAATTACCAAGGGCATATGAGGGAGGGGGGAATAGGGAGGGGGGGGGAAGAGGACCTGATGCAAGGGGCTTAAGTGGAGAGCAAATGCCTTGAGAATGATTGGGGCAGGGAATGTATGGATGTGCTTTATACAATTGATGTATGTATATGTATGGATTGTGGTAAGAGTTGTTTGAGTCCCTAATAAAATGTAAAAGAAGAAAAGAGAAAAAAATGATTAGGGCAAAGACTGTACAGATGTGCTTTATACAATTGATGTATGTATATGTATGAACTGTGAAAAGAATTGTATCAGCCCCAATAAATTGTTAAAATAAAAAAATTTAAAAAAAAAAGCAAGATCCATTAACATCTGCAGTAATTTCCCTTGTTCCTCATCTAAATGTAGCCTGAACTGTAGGCAGTTTCTGGTCATTGTTGGATGATCTTAAGCACAATTTTACTTGTTTGTGATATCAAAGGTATCGTTCCGTAGTTTGCACATTCTGTTGGGTCACCTTTTTTTGGAATGGACACAAATACGGATCTCTTCCCATCAGTTGACTTTTCAACTCTCTTCCAAATTTCCTGACAAAAATGAATAAAAGCTTCCTGTGCTTCTTCAGCTTTCTGAAATATTTCAATGGGTATTCCACCAATTAATGAAGCCTTTTCTGCAATTTTAGCTTCTTACTTCAGCACCGTTGGTCCTTGCTCATACGCTACTTCATGAAATGGTTGACTGTCAGCTAGCACTTTATCATTCAGTGTATTCTTTCAATTCTCTTTTGATGTTTCTTGTATCGTTTATTATTTTCCATATATAAACTTTCAAAATTGCAATTAGAGACTTGAAATTTTTCTTGAGTTATCTTCATTTCATATATGCTCAGCATGTTCTTCCCTTTTGTTTGTCTAAATCTAGGTCCTTGCACATTTTACTATAATATTTGGCTTTGCCTTCTTGAGCTACCCTTTGCAATTTTCTTTTCAGTTCCCTCTTCATCCTTTCTTCTATTTGCTTTGGTTGCTCTACGATTAAGAGCAATTTTTAGCGTCTCTTCTGACATTCACTTGGACCTTTTCCTTATTTCCCATATTTAACGACCTTTTTGCAACTTCGTGAATGATGGTCTTGATGTCCTTCCACAGTTCTTCTGTCATTTGTGTTGGATGCATCAAATCTGTTCTTGAGATGTTCTCAAAATTCAGGTGGGATAGACTCAAAGTCATATTTTGAGGCCTGGGATTTGTTTTAATTTACTTCAACTTTAACCTGAACTTGCAGATGAGTGATTGATGGTCTGTTCTACAGTTGGCACCTGGTCTGGTTTTAGCTGCTTATTTTTATCCTGAGCTTCTCAACCCTGTCTTCACAAAGATGTCATCAATTTTCTTTCTGTGTATTCTATCTGGGGGAGTACATGTATGTAATCACCTTTTGTGTTGTTGGGAAAACAATACAAGGTATTTGCTATGAGTAAGTCATTGGTCTTGCAAATGTTTATCATGCAATTTCCAGCTTAATTTTTAGCACCGAGTCCATATTTCCAACTACTATTCCTTCCTCCTTGTTTCCAACCTTTATATTCTAATAATTAAAGCATTTTGATTGTGTGTTTGATCAATTTCAGACTGCTATCCTTGGCAGAGTTCTTCGATGTCTTCATCATTAGCTTTTGTGGTCGGTGAATACATTTGAATAATATTTGTATTGATTGGATTTCCTTGAAGGCAGATAGATATATTTTGGTCACAGATAGCACTGTACTTCATGATGGATAGTGAGATACTTTCTGACAATGAATGCCATGAATGCTGTGCCATTCCTCTTGATTAAGTCATTCTCAGACTAGTAAATCATGTGATTTTCTGATTCAAAATGAAATGTTAATGACAGTCGAGTTCAGCTTACTAATACCAGGATATCAATCTTCATGCAGTCTGCTTCATTTAGGACCATTTCCAAGTTTCATGCTTCACGCATTCCAAGTTCCCATCATTAGAAGGTGTTGGTAGCTGCTTTGCTTTACCTTGAAGCATGTCCCATCAGCCAATGAAAATCCTGAAAGCTCTACTCCCAGTCTTTATCAGACTCACATCGCCATGGCCCACTCCCTTCCAAGAAACTGTGTCCTCTTCAGTAACCTTTTGAGGGCCCTTGGACCTGAGGGGCCCATCTTCAGGCTGTATGTCTGTGACAAATTTTTACTTAGTTTTTAGGATTTCAGTATTTGCAAATGCTTCGAAGCTATGCCTAAGGTTTTCAGTGGCTTCTCCCTCAAATCCCAGCTGGGATTTGAAATGCCAGTGATATAGCATCCAGCAGCACAGCAACACAGCAGCAACCACTATGACAGACTGACAGAAACGTGGTGGACATAATGCAGTATTCTGGAATTGCCATTCTTCTCAAGGCTATCCATGGTTTGTATTGATCCACACAACCAAATGGCGTAGCATGTTCAATAAGACACACTTAACACCTCTCTGCTAGTCTCTGCTTTCAGCCAAGATGTGTCCAACCTAAGCAATGGTGTCCCTTGTTCTGAGTGCTTGTCTAAATGTGGCCCAAACCGCAAGCAGTCCCCACTGTAGCATTTGTGTGCTACAAACGTCGTTGGATGATATTCACCTCAATGTCACTGGTATGTGATGTTAGTGATATTACATAGTTTGAGCATTTTGTTGGGTTGCCTTCTTTGTAAAGGGTACAAATATGGATTTCTTCCAGTCAGTTGTCCTTCAAATATCATGGCAAAGAGTTGCAGTCTCAAACTCACAGGGGGGAGTTCTACCTGGCTCATAAGATAGCTATGCATTGTCATCAACTCTATGGCAATTAATTTGGTTCTGGAGATGTTTTTTCCAAGTTTAGTGGTTGTTGCGTACATTTGAATAATAATTTTACTTATGGAATTTCCTTTACGTGGATAGGTAAAACCTATCACAGGTGGCATTGTACTTAAAGATAGATTTTGCTTCCATATGTTGGAAATGAACTTGTATGCCACTAAAGACTCCAAGTGCGTTTCAGTTTTGCTTATCTCCTTTCTGTCAGCCACTCTGACTAATGTCTAGGTATACAGACTAAAGAATTAAAAGTTTTTTTCAAGGCCGTGAGCCTTCACTCTTGTTTTTAGTTTATTTTAACTTTTAAAAAAGCAAATATGTATAGTTACACAGCCAATTTCAACAAATGAAATCAGTAATAAATCCCATTAAACTTTTCATAAATATAGTTCTCTTTCTCTCCACCCCCTCCACTATTCTCCCTCTGTTCTTCAAGATAGATCTTGAAATGTAATTTTTGACAGTTAAGAGTTAAAAAACCAAGTTCTACAAATTTTGGGACTTTTATCAGGAAATATGATCATATTCTTTTAATCATTTTTTCTTTTTAACTGTACACACACATATACACATTTATAGCAGTGAGAACGCCTAGTGGCACAAACCTTTAAGCACTTGGCTGCTAACAAAAATATTGGCAGCATAAACCTGCCCAGCACCTCCATGGGAGGTAAAGCTCACCATCTGCTCCCACATGGTTGACAGCCATGAAAACCCCTGGAGCAATTCCACTCAGTCATGTGGGATCACCAGGCCCAGGAATCGACACAGTGACAACTAACAACAACATCACACCAAACAGAGCAGCACATAAGAGATGCCATTGATGTTATAAGAGCCTACTTTTAGTGTTTTTCACTCTTCTAAATCAAAGTAAGTGTGTGTGTGTGTGTGTGTGTGTGTGTGTGAGAGAGAGAGAGAGAGAGAGAGAGAGAGAGAGAGAGAGAGAGAGAGAGAGAAAGAGAGAGAGAGAGAGAGAGAGAGAAAGAAAGAGGGGAAATCTAGAGACTTCAACAAGTTCACAGATAAAATGCATTATTGTTAATTTTATTTTTCCATGAAGCTTTTAATGTACCTTGCAAATCTATCTATTTATATGCACACATATATGTTAAAATCTACTTGGATTTGAAATAGTGAAAATATCTAAATTTATAATCCTTATATTAAAAAGTCCACACCATTATGTATATATATATTGATATTGTTATATTGTTGTTAGATGTTGTTCATTTTTATATACCCTTTGAAAACGGAATCCTACTTTAATTTGTGATTAAGTGCTCTTGACTTATAAAATTCCTTGTCATGCTCCAAACATTTTTCAAAGAACTCTCTAGGACAACAGTTTTCAGACATTTTGATGATCTAGGATAATATATATGTTTCAAATCTTTGAAATATTTGCTTACTAAAAGCTGCATCTCTATATTTGTTTCTACATTCTGATTCCATGCATTGTTTTTGTTGAAATTTAAGGTGGAAAGTGTGAGGTTACAAAGATGTGTATTTGAAAAGGGAGCTCCGTTTTAATAACATTTTCACACCACACTGTGCAATTTGTCATACTGTACCAGAATTTGGCTAGTGGCAGTCTCTTAAAAGGTATTTTTAATGAGGAATCCAAAACCCAATCAGTGAACTTTACCTCCTCTGGTGAAGTAGAAATCACTGGTCCACCCAAAATTGGAAGTAGCAGAAGCCAAGACCAGGGGCACCTGAGACTATGAGACCAAGCAAGGGGTCAGGCTGGGACCAGAGACCAAGGCAAGGGAAACTCAAGGCAGAACTGAGGAGCAGCATGGAGACTATCGGTCTGTGATACAGATAGACAGGTTACCTTCCTGATCCAGAGAGGCAGAGGCCCAAGGACCACTTGACTGAAGAGTTGAGGACCAGAGAAAGACTTGGCTGCTGGCTGAGAAGTATTGCTGTGTAATATGACTGTATGTGTATTGTTAACTGATCTTAACTAGTGGCAACCTATTAACTTCCCTCATAAATCCCCATAATTGTGAGATTGTCTGTGAGTGTGGTGTGGCCATTGTAAGCATTATTAAGCCCAGCATAGGGATGCAGTGTCATGGGAGGAATGGTTGATTTCATAATAGCGTAATGAAGAGGAGGGAAAGACACATCTGACCCCTGCCTTGTGGGAGCAAGGAAGCCAAAGGAGAAAAGGATGTGGCCACTCCTCCACCAGGTTTCCTTCAAATATCATCATAGGTTGTGCAGCCGCTGGAAAATCCCACTGATATTTATGTGGGAATGGGTTAAAGAAGGATAAATCAGATGACAATGCGTACAAATGTTTGATAAAATTGATGTTTGGAATATTAGAAGAGATATAAGAGCCCCCAGTGAAACCACTTTTTTAAATAAAAAATAGATAAATTGTGTCTTGAAATTGATATCGGAAACTCTTGAAAGCCTTTGGGGGACCTCTGTGAGATCACAATGCTTCAAGGATTATTATTCTAGGGAAACCAGTATGTATTCTAACAATAGATGAAATGGTTGGCAGAATTTTATCTTTGGCTTATCATTGCTATCTTTTCTGTTGAAGTTTACTAATGAAATGACTCCAATGGGGAAATTTGGTTTAGTAAAATTAATAGAAAATATTACCGAATGACACACACATATGCCCATTCATGGATATCTCATTCTTCTTGGTCAAATGGAACCCAATTCTTATAAGAATCAAAAGTCAAGTTACATAGGTTATACAAATATCAATGGCAACTGCGTATTCAGTTGTGCATGGCAAGGACGTATTTTATCAAGAATATATATGAAGAATATATAGATTTTTGAGGAATACTGTATGCTATATAATAAAGAAAACAATAAAAAAAGAATAATCAGAAAAAAACTGAAACTCACTACCATCTAGTCAATGTGGATTCATAGTGACCCTACGGGGCAGGCAGAACAGCTCCGGTGGTTCTTAGCCTGGAACTTCTCCAAGAATAGAAATTGGCATCTTTCTGTTGGTCTCCCACTGTTGACCTTGCAGATTTCAGGGCAAAGTGTAACCACTACTTCTCCAGGACTCCTGGGTGGATTCAAGAGCAGGGCACCACCCTACGTCCAGCTTCAGAGATGGACTTGGATGTGTGTGAAGAAAAGGAATGCAAAATGGTAAAGATAAATGTGTGATTATACATTTCTTATACTTTATTAGGGTTTATTCTCATTTTACTTAGTTATAAGGGGCATACCAACAGTTAAATACCAATTTTTAAACCCTTTCTTCCTAGGAAATTAAAACAAACAATATTAAATAGAGCAAGGTAAGTTTTCATTGTCTACCATCTTATTAAATTCTTAGACTAGCATGGAATATTTGCTAAAGATTAGTTACTATATAAAGTTAAATATGTTCCTAATTTCAGGAAACTAGCTGACCATTACAACATTAATCTTCTATTGTTTACCATTTATGTAAATACAGAATGGCTTTTAAACAAACATATTCATTTTCCCTCATCTATACAAGTGTAGCAATTGAATAATCAACTTTTTATTTTTTCCCTACCAACAGGTAAGATGATTGTATGCCAATAAAAAAAAGACAGCCATATATCAATTACCAAGACAGAAATTTTATCAAAATTGAAAGAATACTTTCTGTACCTTTCAGATGGGTTTTCTTAAAGTAAGTCTTAATTTATTATGCAAGCATTTGGAAAATATATTTCTAACTCCACAGATAGAAATTCTTTTGAAATACTAGTGATTCTCAGAACTTGGGATTTCATACATGAGAAATTACCATTTAATATATATTTTTTAATTTTGATGAAAACATTTTAATTTTGCTAAAAATCATGAAAAACTGATGAATAACAAATAAAACTATAATATACAAGCTCACTATTAATTCCTAATATAAATATCTTCCCAATACTGGAATCCCTAACATGTGTTTTACATTCAGTGCATGAAAATACAGTTATAGAGGTATAGCTATAAGCATGTATGTATATAAATATATTAATTTAAAATGAAAGGAATTGAGCACAATGCATGTATATTGATATGTTAAATATTAAGATACCAAAGAGATTTTGGGCCTCTACTCAAGGACTCCCAAAATGCAAGAACACTTTGTTCTTATAATCTGGCACTCTTTGATACTCACCTTCCTGACATGATCACTGAAGACAAAATGGGGGCATAAGCAAATGTGGTGAAGAAAGTGCTCAGTTATCAGAAAGTATAGAGTTTCAGGTCTGAAACACTTGAAGTTAAACATGTGGCCATCTAACAGGGAAGCAAATAAGCCCACATGGAAGGAGCACATCATCCTGTGTGATCATGAGGTGTTGACAGGATCAGGTATGAGGTATCAAAAGATTAAAAACAATTATATTGATGCGAAAGAGGAGGTATGCAGTGGAGACCCAAAGTTCATCTGTAGACATTTGGACATTCCCCCTGCCCCACCCAAAAAAGAGAGCTGATACCAAGGGCTCAAGTAGAAAGAAAATATTTTGGAAATGTTGAAGGCAACATGTGTACAAGTGTGCATAATACAATTGAACGATGGATTGTGATAAGATTAGTAGGAGCCCACTAAAAACATGATAAATAAAATGTATTATGCTTATACCTCTCAAACATATACAAATTTTAGTATGTGCTAGAAGAGGGCTATTCACATTATGTAAAAAATCTAATGTTATATAAAAATGACTGAAAACCAAACTCACTGTTATTGAGTCAATGCTGACTCAGTGACCCCTCTGTGGGATTCCAAGACTAACTATTAGGGGAGTAGAAAGTCCAGTCTCTGTCCGGCAGAGCTATTGCTGATTTTGAACTGCTCACCGTGCATATGGCATCTCAACAATTAGGAACAGATTAATCTTGACATAATAGAAAGGAAAATATATATTTGTATACATTTTTCCTTGTGCCTTCCCCCTTTGCTCTTCCCTTCCCACTGAGCAGGATAAAAATAACCTGTTAGTTATTCCTCTGTGATGAGACCTAGTGTTATCTGTCACATGTGGTTCATTATATTCACTGTAATTGTAATATGTTTTGTTTTATTAGGGACATCTTATTATGCAATATGAGTTTATCTACCTCTCTCTATGCTCATTTCCTCCCCAAACCCTCTCCTTTCTTCTCTTCTCTTGGACTAATTCCGTGTTTTTATTATTTTACGTTCCAATTCAATTGGCTTGAAAATTATAAACCATTTATTTTTGTTAAAATTCATATTTCACTGAATACTGTAGAATAAGCATAGTTTACAAGGGTCACTGTACTGCAGTGATTAACTACTTGGCTGATGACTGAAAAGTCCATGGCTTAAAGCCACTAGGTACTTCGTGGGGAATACACGACGCCAAATGCTCTATACAACCCGGGAAGTCCTGGAGAGAAATTCTACTCGGTCCTACAAGGTTCCTGTGAGTTGATACAAAAAAAAAATAGATTTTTTTTGGGGGGGATGGATTGTTGTTAGGTGCTATTGCATCAGTTCCAACTCATATAGACCAATATATAACAGAGAGAAATATTTCCAGGTCCTGCACCATGCTCGATTGTTTGCATGTTTGACCCCATTGTAGGCGTTAGTGTGTCAACCCACCACCTCAGGGGTCCCCATCCACTTGAAGTAAGCATAATGCTTCTCTCCAGTTGCTGGTGTCTCCTGATAACATGCACTGAGTACATGAGATCAAATCTTGTCGTCATTGACTGTAAGGAGGAGGAGCATTCTGGTTGCCCTTCTTCCAAGGCACGTGTATTTGTTTCTTGTCCATAGTACTTTCAGTAGTCTTCTTCAGCACCATAACTCAAAGCATCAGATTTTTCTACAGTTCCCCATCGTCCAATTTTATGAGTCATGTATATGAGACTATTGGAAATAATACAATGGCTTGTGTCAGGTGTCCCTTGGTCCTCAACATTACAGAGATTTTGTGCAGCCTAGTTACTTAAGGAAATGTGTCCGTTTATCGCTTGACTGCTGCTTCCATGAGCACTGGTTGTGGATCCAAACAAAATGATACCCTGAGCAACTTCCGGTGTTTCTTAGGTTTATCATGAGGTTGCCTATTGGCCCAGTTGTGTGCATTTTAATTTTCGTTACAGTGAGTTGTCATCCGTAGTAAATGTGGTCATCTTTTTTCTTCCTCAGCAAGTCCTTCAGGTTCTCTTCACTTTCCGCAAGCAAGGTGAGTCATTTGCATATTGTACCTTGTTAATAAACTTTCTTCTGATCTTGATGTCACAATCTTCTTATAACCCAGATTTTCTGATGATTTGCTCAGCATATACATTGAACAAATATGGTGAGAGGGTACAGCCCTAGCACACACCCTTTATGACTTTAAGCCATTCAGTATTCCCTAGTTCTGTCTCTTGACCCATGTCTAAGTTTCTCAGAGCACAATGAGTGTTCTGGAATTCTCATTCTCAAGTTTATCCACAATTAGGCTCCACACCTTTGCATAATCAATGAAACAAAAGTAAACATCTGTGATAGTCTGGGTAGACTAGAGACACAAATCCCCAGAAACTCATATGTATATAAAGGAAAGTTTTATATAAAGGGTAAGTGCACATTAAGTAAACATCCCAACCCAGTGCTGTCAAAGTCCATATGTCCAATATTAGCCCATATGCCTGACACTGATGTACAAAGTCTTCCTCAGTCTCACAAAGCATACGCAATGATGTCAACTGCAGGAGGAAAGGTGAATCAGTGAACGTGCATGCATTTCAGCTCTGGCAGGGATCTCCATGCAGCTGCTCCACACCCGAGACTGCATCAGGGTAGGTCCATGTGGCTACTCCTCAGAGATGTTTCTTAGGAAGTAAGCCTTGTAGGATGAAGTAGGGAATTGGCTAAGGCACCTGCACCCTGGTACGGCCATCAAGAGACCTGAGAACTTGAAAGGTGAAGCTCACCAAGCCATTTATCTCTCCACCCTTCCATTAATCCGGTATGTGTTTACTGGCCAGATTAGCATGATAAACCTTAACTATCCCATCTTTCTAGAATTCTCTGCTTTGAACCAACTGAGATAAATTTGACAACAACACTGATATCCCTTGTTCTCCTTCCTATTCTGAATCCAGCCTAAATTTTAGCACTTCCATGTCTCTGTACTGCTGCAACATTTGTTGAATGACATTCAGGAAATAGTATTTGCATATAACATCAATGACATTGTTCTATATTTTGTGCATTATAGAACGCATATTATAAAATGCTCTCCTTGCAATATGTACAAATATATATATTTATCTTTCAAGCTGTCTTCCAAATTTCTTGGCATAGACAAGTGAGTGCTTCTAGTGAATCATCAGCTGTTGAAATTCCTCAATTACAATGCCTAGAACCTTGCAATTGGCTAACACTTTAATTACCGTTATACTTCTTCCTTCAATACCTTGGCCCTTGCTCATATGCAACCTCTTGACATATTGAAGGTCAACTAGCTCCTTATATTCAGTAATTACGTGAATAATTTTCATCTTCTTTGGAAGCTTCTTGTGTTATTTAATATTTTGGCCGGAGATTAGTTCAGCAGTGCAATTCAAGCTCTTGTTTTTCCTTTACATCTTTCAGTTAAAGATATGCTGACTATAGTTTTTCTTTTGGTTCTCTAGCATTTAGTCTTTGCACATTTACTTTTAGTATTTTAATTTGTCTTCTCAAACTTCCCTTTGAGAACAAGGAAGTTGCGAGGGAGTTTCAAAAATGGACTTTCAGGCCAGGGAGTGGCACCCCATCAGACTCCTCAAGCAACAACCCTAAAGATCAAAAAACAGACCTTGAACTATTAATAGGCTTTTCTTTCTTTCTCTCTGCCTTTCTTTTTTTCCCTTTTTATCTTGTTTTAGAGTTTGTATGTCATTGGCTCTTTTGTTTGTTAGTTTGTTGTTGCTGCTGTCATAGCCTTGTTTTTATGTGTCACTTTGATGCTGTGGAGGCCATCTGCAATTTTATTTGCATATTATTATCTCTGTAGGTCTATCTAGATAAGATAGGCTGGATAAGCAATGTGTAGAAGACAACAACAGGAACTAAGCTTCCCTGAGGACATGGGAAAGTGGGATGTGGGAAAAGGGAAGAGGAGGTGTTTACCAACCCAGGGACAAGGGAAAAATAAGTGATTCAAAATCAGTGGCAAGGAGGGGTGAGAGGACTGGTAAGGAGTGATCAAAGGCAATGTAACTGAGAGAGGAATTACTGAAACCCAAATGAAGGCTGAGCATGGCAGTGGGACAAGAGGAAAGCAAATGGAAATAGAGGAAAGAAATAGGAGGCAAAGGGCATACATAGAGACCTAAATATAAGCATGTACATATGTAAATATATATAATTTTGAGGGAAATATATCTATGTGCATATATTTATAGGTTTAGAAGTGGTGTAGCAGATGGATATTGGACCTTGACTCACATACTCCCTCAATACGAAAACACTTTGCTCAACTAAACGGTCATTCCATGATACCCACCTTCCTGGCATGATCGCTGAAGACAAACATGTGCATAAGCAAACATGGTGAAGAAAGCTGATGGTGCCCTGCTATCAAAAGGTATAGCATCTAGGGTCTTATAGGCTTGAAGGTAAACAATTGGCCATCTAACGCAGAAGCAACAAAGCCTACAGGGAAGAAGCACACCAGCCTGTGTAGTCATGAAGTGTTGAACGGATCAGATATCAGACACCAAAGAATAAAAACATTATTGTGTGCTCACCTTCCCCATATAAATGCTGAAGACAAATATGTTCATAAGTAAGTGTGGTGAAGAAAGCTAATGGTGCCTGGCTATCGAGAGATATAGCGTCTGGGGTCTTAAAAGCTTGAAGGTAAACAAGCGGCCATCTAGCTCAGAAGCAACAAAGCCCACATGGAAGAAACACACCATCCTGTGTGATCATGAGTGAACGAAGGTATCAGGTATCAAGCACCAAAGAACAAAAAAATCATATCATCGTGAATGAGGGAGAGTGTTTGATGGGAACCCAATACCCATCTGTAGACAACTGGACATCCCTCGCAGAGGGGTTATGGGGAGGAGATGAGTCACTCGGGGTGCAGTGTAGCATAGGTGAAACACACAACTTTCCTCTAGTTCTTAAACGCTTCCCCCACCCCCCACTATCATGTTCCCAATTCTACCATACAAACCTGGTTAGACCAGAGAATATACAGTGGTGCTTATAGGAACAGGAAACAGGTAATCCAGGAAAGATGAACCTCTCAGGACCAGTGGTGAGAATGGTGATACTGAGAAGGAGGAGGGAAGGGGCAGTAGAAAGGGGAAACTGATTACAAGGATCTACATATAACCTCCTCCCTGGGGAATGGACAGCAGAAAAATGGGTGAAATTATCAAGAGTTCATGAGGGAAGGGGGAGCAGAGAGGGAGGGGAGAATGAAGAAAAACAAGGAGCTGATTCCAAGAGCTCAAGTGGAGAGCAAATGTTTTGAGAATGATGAGGGCAATGAAAGTACAAGTGTGCTTTACACAATTGACGTATGTCTGGATTGTGATAAGAGTTGTATGAGGCCCAATACAATGATTTAAAAACTTCCCTTTGTAATGCACATCATTCCTTCCGTTGATGTTAGCTATACTATGATTAAGAGCAAGTCTCAGTCTTTTCTGCCACCCCCTTTGATCCTTTCTTTCATTTTTGTATTCTTTCATGACTGCTCTGGTTGGATGTTTTTATCTCAAATAGGCATTCCTGTCATATGGCAGGGAATTTGGATGCTATCTGACCAACTGAGTGGAAGAGAGCCATATGTATCCGAATTACAAAGAGAAGTGACCCAGCAGACTGCTGGAACTCTGTGATGATATCACACCAAGCAAAATGTTGCTTGAGGTCACCCACCAACAATTTCTGCAGTGCACTGACTGGGAACTGCCAAAAGTCAGGGTGGATTCAGAAGAGGAACTGGAACTAACCTTAGTTGAATCAAGTGATTTTTCATAAAAAAAACCCATCCTGGTATAGCTATAAACATATCCTTTAGAACATAAATGTATAAATGGATCCTAATGAAGCAATTCTATATACTCTTTTTCAGAAACACTGCCCAAGTGGTATTATGTACATAAGGAAAATATAGTTGAGGAGAATAATGTTATTTATAGAAAATGAATTTATTACACTTAACACAGTTTTTGTTTTTAATGTTTCCATCCGCTTGAAATCAAGACTGGGAAGAGATTTATGTATTCATTCACAAGATAAAGAAGTCTTGGCTTGACTTTTTAAATATATGTAAGAAATGTCTAGGATTCATTGCTCTTTTCTATGAAGGAAATGCAGCAGTATGAGTATTTGCCAATTCAACTAAGCAAAGATTGCAAACCACTTATTCTTCTCCTGATTATCTTTAGTCTGCTACTTTGTCTTGTTGTCTGGAATATAATTCACCTTTCACTGATTAATTCTCTAAAAAATACATAACTTTTCCTTCCCCTAGTTTCCAAACCTGTAGAATTCCTCACATTTCTATGAGATATCCTTCACGTACTGCAGTTCTGAATTGTCTCCAAGAAGCACGGCATGTAATGTAACTGAATATCTTAGGATTGTCTGAAGTACATCTTATAGCCAATTGGGCTCTTTGAAAACACTGGCAAATCTTTAATTTGATAACAAGGAAAATGAGTGAAAGTAGGAAAATATTTAATAAAGGAAAAACGGATATAGAATAATTCCATTTGGGGGTCAAATTTGACAATGATCCCAAGTTACTTGTATCTCATGTATTTTTCTATGTTCTTCTTTTTACATGATTTGTTCAAAAAGATTGTTTTAAAGCCTGCTGGTGAGTTTTCTTTCTTTCCTAAGATACAGGCCATATTTTGATCCGTGGGGATTGTTGTGCTGGAATCAACCCGTGCTCTTCTAGTTCTTCTTCCAAGCCACCCTCTTCTTTCCGTCAAACTAGTTTCTAAGGAAATTTCTAGGAAGCATCTTTAAGTACACTTTGTTCTTTGTACAGATCTGTTTTTCATGACATGAAAAATGAGGCTTCCTTTTCCTTATTGTTTTATTTTCTAATAAAATGTCCCAGGAAAATAAATCATAACACAATTATATATTAGAACCCTGAAAAACGCCTTCACATCTGCAACTTCTAAAACATGTTTTGGTATTTCATGAATCTCCCAGAACCTTTGGTTTCTTAAATCTAGTTTTATGAAAGAAACTTCATCCCAATTTCCTTAATGTTTCACGTTTTACTTTCTCTTTTCTAAACCATTTAAAAATATATCACTTTCCTCCCTTTTGAATCTGGACGTATAATTTTAAATGTTCGATTGGCAAAGAATAGCTTTGTATCCTGTGTTTGAAATTTTTGTTTAAGTGAAAAATTATTATATCATTTTCCTACCTAAACACTCCCTAATAGCTGAAGATACAGGAAACAAATCCCCACTCCTGGTCCTGAATGATTGTGATTAGGAACAGTATAAAGGGGGAAAGAATCACATCTGCACCTTTGCCTCTACTTTACCCCACATGAAGTTCCATCCCAAAGGATAAGATTTAGAGAGGAGGTAGGAAATTTTCATCTCAACATTTCCCAAGGCGGAGATCGCGTGGTCCAAAGACAAACCTGGCCTCTGATGCTGTATGCCACGTAATAAGAAGCAAAGGCAGCTGGAGGCAGAGGTAGGATCATCACACATTCCTCTTTTCCTGAGAGAGTCTCAGTTTAGCCATGTCTCTTCAACTAACTATTAATAGTTATTCTTAACTCTCAAGATTATCCTGATTTGAATAACATTTGAAGTTTAAAATAAAATATGAGCTATTGCCATGGACTTCTTGAAGTCGCTCATCCTGTCCTAAATTTCCATCACTGAGTTGGTGAACCTGACCCTCAGCTGTCATTAATTAGTGTTGACTATTAAAAATTCACAGATTTCCTTTGGAGGACAATTTCCCTTATTGAGCTATACCATTACATAAAGTGTTATGCCCTATTTCCCACTCCAACTCCCATGTATTCCCCCTACCCCCAACACCTAGTGACCATGAACTCACTACTCGGGCAAGCCAGTTTGGAAGACTGGTTGTCTTGCTCAAGGTGCCTCCTCGTCTGTGACAGATGGTGCTCCATATAATCAGTCTTACATTATGCTCTAGCTCAGATCACATCTCTGCTGCTCTCTTTCATGGCTCTTCTCCCTAAAAGCCACCCTATGGTGAAGTGCAATGAATTTTTATGGCTGTTCTTTCCCTAGTCTTGAACCTTGACTGAAGAGAATGCCAGAAAGATGTTTCCTAATGCCTTACGGAATGTATAAAGCCTTCCAAGTGTGTGGATCACAACAAACTATGCATCGCCTTAATAGGATGCGACTTCCAGAACCTGTACAGAGCTCCAGAGGCAGATGCCCAAACGAACCTGGGAAGACTAGATGATTTAACATCAGGAAAGGTGTGTGTCAGAGTCACCCTCTCTCAGCAGATTTACTCCATCTGTATGCTGAGCAAATACCTGGAGAAGCTGGATTGTATGAAGAGGAATGGGACATCAGGATTGGAGGAAGGCTTCACAGCCTGGAATATGCTGATGACACAACCCTGCTTGCTGAAAGTGAGGCGGACTTGAAGCACCTGCTGATGAAGATCAAGGTTTGTAGCCTTAAGTGTGGATCACTTGTTAGTGTAAAGAAAAAATTTTAACAACTGGACCAATTGATAGCATCATGACAAATAGAGAAAAGTTCGAAATTGCTTGTGTTCAGCCAGGTTGACTAGAGAAACAAATCCAGAGACACTCGTGTATATGTACAAGAAAGAGCTTTATATCAAGAAGTAACTGTGTATCAGGAAAACATCCTAGCTTAGTCCAATTCAACTCCATAAGACCAATAGCAGTCCAAAAGTCCCTCTTTGTACTTCAGTCTCAAATTTTTCAATTTTGCCTTCATTATCTTTAATGGTTGGTATAAAAATTTGAATACTACTTCTATTGACAGGATTTCCTTGTATGATGTTATACATCATTTTCAGCATTGTACTTTAAGAATGTTCTTAAACTTTCCTTTTTCATGATGACTTGAAGAGCAGTAGAAGATAAAGCAAAAGCAGAAATAGCCAGAGAAACATGTCTGACCTTGATATAACGAGAAAGGGAGAATGGAGGTTGTTGGGAGGGATTGTATTAATGAAGGCATGAAATAATAAACCACAGAAATAGAAAGAGGATATTGATAAAGCCTAAGAAAAATAAAATTGGTGAAAAGTAGGCCACATTTTCTGCGAACCAAGCTAGATGTGTAGTGTTTCATTCATCTGAATATTTTCAATGTGTACTACGTGCTAAAATGCTGTGCAAATCTGGGGTTAGCAAAACAAACACATTCCTTGCTCTCACCTAATCACCTAATTGATAGGCTAGGACCTTATCACCTAATTGATATGATTTGGAGAGATAGATCTTAAAAAGAGCTATGACAAACGCCATAAAGAAATATGACATGGAGAATAAAGTGGAAGCTAAGGAGGTCTCTTTGAGGAGGTCATTTCAAGTAAAAAATGAGTAATGATGGAGGCAAGAATGGAGCACTCCAGAAAAAAAGGAAAAACTTAAATAACTTAAAAATTAAATTATAATTTAAATTTCTACAAGAACTTTAACATGTTTTTGTATATATAGGTTACTGATGTTAAGGAGCAATGATGAGCTTGGAAATATGCTAGTCCAAGCAATAAACCTTGATCAATAAAATCAATTAGGACAAATACCTATAATTATCTTATTTTTGACTAGCTGTCAGCTAAAGAAATACTTTACAGATGTAGTTATTTATTTAAATGCAATTCAGTGTAATGCCAATATACGAATTAAGTAATAAGAATGAAGCCTATCTCACTGAATATAGAATGTGGGGTCTAATGCTCTGCCTCTTGTTCTTTCTATGTGATAGTTGCCATTACCTATAAAGTCCATAGCTGGGTCACCAATGGTACAAAGTAATGGCATGTACCACTAAAAGTATTTGCACTTTAAAAGATAGATCTTTAATTAGCAATATGGCAATTTTCTTATTTCTGTGCATTAAGGTTTCTGCACACGAACCTTCCACATTTATTTCTGCATGGAGTTTCTTCACCAACTGTTTATTTTAATCAAGAGATAGATATACTTTCTTTATCCATAAAATATCATTAATTGGCATAGCTCTGTAGAAATACAAAAAGAGATTATAGAGATAACATGTTTAAGATTTAGCTGAAATATTTTCTAAATCAAATGAAAACTATATTAAATTATTTTCATCCTCAAGTTGATGTACTTTTGTGAAAATGTGGTTATGTAGTCATTACCGTAACGAAATCTTGAAAATAAGTGAGATACTTGACCTAGAAATGGACAGCTTAACTAGTTAAGTATTTCAGGATCTCATAAAATTACAAATTATCATATGAAGTTTCTTTAAAATTTGATATAATTAAAATAACTTCAGAGTATTAACATAACAGGATATTGAGAGACTCTACTGAGAAATTAAATATTTACAATAATTCAATTTTGTTTAATAAAGTGCTTTTCATTTTTAATATGCATCAATAAAATGTAATTAAAGCCATGAGGGATGTTATTCTGTTCATTCATTAGATAAGACCTGAACATTGAGTTTGAACATTTCATTTATTTGAACCATCATTCAGAAATATGACACTATCTTGAGCTACATTGATTCAATGCACTATCTTACAGAGACTACAAAATACTGTAATTTATACACACACAAAAGTTTGTGTTTTAATCTTCAAATTCACAGTTATAAATATAACTAGATTGAACACTCAATTTCTTACCAGTACTTGTGCAAAAATTATTTCTTTTAGGAAGATAAATGGAAGATGAGTGCCAATGAAGTAGAGATTAAATGCATCACAAATGTCTGACATTTGAAAGATGACTCCATCATGCCTGAAATCAACTTTTACTTCTCCACTTAGCATATTTCCTTACTTCCATGGTTTCCAAATTTGTTGCAGTGTCTCACAGAACTCACAAATCATTAAGGAAATGGCTCACATGATTGTAGGTGCTGCCAAAACTCAAATTCAAAGTCCAAATATACGTCTGGAGGGTCGTCTGCATCTGCAACAGTGTGGAAGCTCTTGGAATCAGGTTAGGTGATGGGCTGAAATTTAAGTCCTATGAACCAGAGGTCAAACAGCTAGATATAGGTTCCCAAGCCAGAAAGTGGAGTGATCTGGGAGTGAAAGCAGGTCTCCTTGCTTCTGTGCATGCTCAGTCAGGAAGGGGAGACCATAAAGATGGCTTTGATGGAGGTCTGGTTTTTGTCTGCTGCAGACCGTTCCCCTAAAGAAACAAAGGATGATGACTGGAGTCACACCATCAGCAGGGTAGGGACTCAACATATATTCTAACCTTATCTTGTCTCATTAATTCCCTTTAAAAGAGATTTTAATGACAGATGTAGAGGCTTAAATTTACAAGGCCCACTAAAGGAAGGATTTGGGCTCCAAAACCCTCATTTGTCCTCAAGCCAATTAGGACTCATTGTGGCCCAATAGGGCAGCGCAGAACTGCCCCTGATGGCTTCTGAGGCTATAAAACTTCACAGGAGCAGAAAGCCTCATCTTCCTCTCACAGAGCTGGTGGTGGTTTTTAAATGCTGAACTAGAAATTAGCATCCCAACATGGACTCTGCCACCAGGGAGTCTCTGGATTATCTGTTGAAGGCCAATAATATGTAATTAATGGCATTGCAATACAGTAGACGCAATAACTTTCCTTTCTTAGCAAGACTAGTACTTTCCCATCATTTATCACAGTTATAAGTCTGGTAGCCATAAGGGGGTGTGAGGTTAGAGGCTGATGAAGGAAATAAATATCTTGTAAGGTGTTACTGGAATATTGGCAGTAGTCTTTACATCATTAAATTTAAGTCATTGAATAGTCTTTAACTCAAAAGCCGAACTTATTGCCATCAAGTTGATTCGGACTCATAGCAACCTAATAGATCCGAGAAGAATTCTTCCAGAGAGTTTCCAAGCCTTTGGATTTTTAAGGACTCCGATTGCCACAGCTTTATCCCTGGAACCATCTGGAGGGTTTTAGACCAGACTGTTCATTTAGCAACAAACGCTTTAACCCCAATGCCAAGGTTGAGTGACCTACAGTTGTGGGCTCAAGATGTTCCGGGACTCTCAGATAATCTCAAGGCCATCTATCCACATTTGCACCATCTCATGGCTTAGAATATTGCTCCGTTTGCTTCAAAGTGAAAACAATGAGTCTTGTCTGGGCACAAATCAATGTAAAAAGAAATAGCTTCATGGTAATGATTGGAATTTGGAATGTGTGAAGTAGGAAACTAGGAAAATTGGAAATCCTCTGAATTGAAGAGTAAGGCATAAAGATCCATATCCTAACTATTAATGAGCTGAAATGTACTAGTGTTGGCTATTTTGAATCAGAAAAGCATATCATTCACAATGGAAATAAAACAATTAAAAGGGTTAGCTTGGCATTCACTGTAAGAAAGGACATTTCAAAGGCAAACACGAAGTACGTTTCTGTGATAAAATTATGGCCATCCATCATCAAGAAAATCCAATCAATATTCAAATTTATGTACCAAACACAAGCCAGTGATGAAGAAATTGAAGAATTCTACCAACTTCCATCAGAAGTTGATTAAACATACAACCGAGATGCCTTGTAAATTACTGGCAATTGGAAAGCAAAAGTTGGAACAAGGAAGAAGGAAGAGTCATTTGAAAATATGGACGCAATGATCGAAGCAAAGCTGGCGGTTGCATGACAGAATTTGGTGAGACCAGTGGCTTGTTAGTCCCAAGTACCCATTTTAACACAAGTACCTATGCATATGGATTTCTCCAGATGGACACGGGGGAATCATATTGACTCGATCTGTGGGAAGAGACCATGGAGAAACTCAATATTAGCAGCTCAGACTAGAGCAGAGGCTGACTGTGAAACAGAGTATCAATGCCTCATAGGTGAGTTGAGGGTAAAGCTGCAGAAAATGAAGACAAGTCCACAAGAACCAAAATACGACACTAAGTCTATCCCTGAATTTGGAGAATACCACAAGGAACATATTGGATGCAGTGTATAATACTCACAGGCTCGAGGAGTCATGGGGGACACCAAGGACAGCAGTCATAAAGAAAACCAAAGGTCAAGGAGGTGATAAGGAAGAAAGGAACAATCAGGTGGATGCCAGAAGAGACGCTGGCCCTTGGTTTAAGGGCAGAGTAGCTAATGCAAATGGAAGAAATGCTGTCGTCAAAGAATTGGGTAGAACATTTCAGAAGGCGGCTCAAGGAGACAAAGGGAAATGCTGTAATGAAATGCTCAAAGGCCTGGAATGAGAAAACCAAAAGGGAAGGCCACACTTGCTCCACCTTCACCTGAAATAACTGAAGAAAAAGTCGAGCCTCGAACTGGATTATTAAAGATTCTATGGGAAGCATATTGAATGACTTGGGAAGCATCAAAAGAAGATGGAAATAATATAGTCATTGTACCAAGAACACTAGCATTGGAGCACAATCCAATAATTCTGAAGGGAGAAGCTGCCCTGAAATCATTAGCCAAAGACCAGCCTCCAAGAATTGGTGGAATACCAATCAAAATACTTCAAAAAGTCGATGAAGCACTGGAAGAACTTACTCACCTATGCTAGGAAATTTGGAAGACAGCTACTGGGTCAACTGACTGGAAGAGTCAGACAGGAAGAGATCTATATTTGTACCCATTCCAACGAGAGGTGTCCCAACAGAATGCTCAAATTATAGAACAATATCGTTTTTATCCCACGCCAGTTAAATGTTTCTGGTGATCCTCCAACAATGGATGCAGCAGTACATTGAGAAGTTGCTACAGATTCCTTATGTGATATATACTGCGGATAAGGAGCATTTACATATCACCAATCATACTGCCACAAGTCCATGGGAGAGCCAGGTAGAGTCTTGTACTTTTTCTATAGCTCTCCGTTGATAATCTGAATTTCCAAATGAATTTTCCTTCTCTGCTAGGGTTCCTAGCTGACAGAGGTTCCAGTTTGTTTGCTTTGAAGGCTTCATGTGTATCATTATATGACTCACTTACTTTCCCATTAACTTTTTATCTTATCCTGAAGTGATATATTAAAGTTAAAATATAATGATGTCCCAAAAGCATGAAATATAATTTTAATGAAATGAAGCTGTGTGCTTCAGCCCCACTGGACAGGCCGAAGTGATCAGTTACGTAGCATGAGGTATTAACATTCTTTTGGTAAGAATATTTTATAAAACAACAATTTTTATAAATTGTGAATTAGATGAGAGTTTACATTTCAGATCACCAATTTTGTATTCAATAGTTTAAACTATGTATCAACCCCCCCCCAAGCTTACCCTCCCCTTGCTGCTTTGATTTCACTATTCTCTCTTGTGGATTATTATTTATCCAAGTTTGGGAAACCCTGATTATGCACTGGGCTAGGACCCACAAGGCCAGCAGTTTGAACTCATGGGGTTTTCTATACCAGTAAACAGTCACAGTCTCAGAAACCCACAGGGACAGTCTGTTCTCTCCTATAGGACTGCTATGAGTTGTCATAGACTCGATAACAGTAAGTTTGGTTCGGTTTTGGATTTTACTCGTTGATATTTGTCAATGTCTCATCTATTGCCTTAACTTCCCTTCTTTGCCCTCCCACCGCTGTAACCTCCAACGTATGCTAATTAAACACAAAATTAAAGTTTCTGTTCCAAACAACATTCTTGGGAATTTTTTTCCTTCTACTAACTGTATTTAGTCCTTATATATTCACTCTGAAAGCATTATGCAGTGAAGCCATAAACATTGTTTGGATGATGTAGTGCAAGGAAGTATTTGGGATTCTTGAGTTGTCACTGTTCTAATTAGTGAAATATTTATTCATGTCAGAAGTAGCAAAGACACTGCAATCTAGACAATTTCCTATTGTCTGACACAACCACTCAGTCGCTGAAACAGAACTCCAATTAGATAAATTAAGAAAAGAAAGGATATTTGAATAGATATGCAGTTTTAAGTAGGAGTGATATGATTACCTAACTACATATTATCCTTTGGTAGGAAGGCAACCTTTAGTGGCTTCCTCTGCTGTGAGTGAATAAAATTTATTTCTTATTAAAAACAGTCAAATGACTGGCTGGCATCCAGCAACTGAAACAAACCAAAGGTTTCCAATTATTGGAACTGGATGCAGTGACCAAAGAGAGAAAATTTGCTCAGCAAAATAAAGCCATGCTGTAGGAATGAACAGAAAGGAATGGAGCTAGTATTGGGGGGCACATTTTCTGAATTAGTATCATACTATTTTGTGTTATTTTATTTACTTATTGAGAAGTAATCTGAGAAGTAGTGTGATAAGTAATTTCTTAGGAAATGACTCCAAATGATATTTGTCATTCATCACAAATAGCAGCAAATGAAAAGGAAAGTTAAGTAACCTTCCTAATGAAGTTAAACCTTGTGATAGTTATAGGTAGAGGTATTGGGTCAACTTGGATGGGCAGGACTCTCCCATGATATGACGTAACAGAGAGTTCAACACCAGGGTAAGCCCTTCTGTGAAGTAGCCAAGAAGTTGTGGGGCAAATAGACATTCTTAATCTGTTCACATCCTAGATTCGGTTGTGGGAGCTTCCCTTCACAGCGAGATATTTCTAGGTAAAGCTTAATTTCCCCAAAAATCTTGATGATAAATTTTTTTCTTGGACACAGTTGAATTTCAGTATTTTAAAATGTAATGGTTTTGTTTGTGTGGCTTCTGATGTCTAATTTTCAAAATTGTAGATGTATCAAATATTATTATTAATATCACACATGAAGATCACCCCGTAGTGATTACAGCAGTATATTGACACGGAGCTGCCAGAAATTCAACCTGGATTCAGAAGGGGGTGTGGCACAAGGGATATCCTTGCTAAAGTAAGATGGATCGTGACTGAAAACAGAAAGGAAGAGAAATCCCAGAACAATTCATCATGCTCACACAGAATCCGTACATGGACCTACAGGCAGTGTATGATATAAACTCAGGAAAGGTGTGCATCAGGGTTGTACCTCTCTCCATACTTATTCAATCCATATGCTGAGAAAATATTTCAAGAAGCTGGACTATGTGCAAAATAATTGGACATCAGGATTTGAGGGAGGTTCATTAACTACCTACAAATGTAGATGACACAACAATGCTTCCTGAAAGATAAAAGAGCTGGAAGTACTTACTGATGAAGATCAAAACTCTACTGTTCAATATAGATTACTGCTCAATATAAACAAAACCAAAATCCTCACAAGTGGACCAACAGACATCATGTCAAGAATTTCATTTCACTTGGATCTACAATCAGTGCTCATGGAAGCAGGAATAAAGAAATCAAAATTATGTATTTTACGTGGAAAATATGCTGCACAAGTTATCTTCAAAGTATTGAAGGACAGGGACTTTGTCATTTGAAGACTAGGATGCACCTGACCCAGCCTTTGCATTGTCAATTGCCCCATTTGCATGTGAAAATTGGACAGTGAATAATGAAGATCTCAGAAGGATTGATGTGTTTGAATTATGGGGTTGTAACGATGTTTAGAAAATACCCTGGACTACCAGAAGATCAAATAAATCTATTTTGTAACAAGTACAGCCAAAATACTCCTTATAAGCCAGGATGGTAAGACTTCATCTCCATGCTCTGGCCATGTTAACAAGAGAAGCCGATTCGTTGAAAAGTGAATCATGCTGGGTAAAATAGACAGTCAGTGAAGAAGAGAAAGATTCTCGATGTGATGATTTGAAATAGTATTTGCAATGAGATTAAACCATTAGGAGGAGAGTGCAGGTCTGGGGAGTCTTTCATACTGTTGTGTATAAGTTCACTGTGAACTGGAACCAAGCCAATGGACCCAATAACACGATAAACTGATATAAGAAAATTCTTGCAAGTTTCACAATTCATAAAGTGCGTTAGATGACATTAATTACATGAATAATGTTGAGCAATATTGTTATCCATTTCCAAAATATTTCCGTGCATCTCTAGACAAAACTCAAAATGCACTGCCATTTCATTGATTTACAACATTACAAAGGAAAGTAGAACTTCTCTGGGTTTCTGAGACGTTTACAATTTTTACAGTCGTGGACAGCCTCTTTTTTTCTCCCTTGGAGCAGCTGTGGGTTTGAACCATGGACCTTATGCTAGCAGCTCCATGTGTAACCCACTCTGACAGCAGAGCTCCTTAGACAAAACTCAGTACCCCTTAGAAAGCAATTCAAAAGTTTTCTTTCCTCTTGTTCCCTTAACTAATGCTAAATTTAAATAGAAGTTTTTGGGGAAATGCTTAACAAAATTCTATGATTTAATAAGTTGTGAAAAATGAAGAGGTGACATTTTAAAAATCTTTGCTATATTAGTTACTTCCTCATTGGTTATTTGTTTGATATGGCTTTGGTCTTAGATTAATCCTCTTTGAGAGACTTGTATTAAGTTAGGAAACTGTAAAAATAGTTAATGAGTACCTTTGGTCCTTATTTATAGTGCAATGGATGTCCTCATTTTCATTCTTTTGTAACACTGGTTAATATGACCTGCTATCAGTTCACATATTCACAAATGTACATGAGTAATGTAGTTCTCATGTGCATAATTTTTCAGATCTTAGAAGGTACATTTTACAGTAGGAACAATGCTGCTATTAGAAACTTTGCATTTCTGCGTGATTATTCCCTTTTGTTCTTCATATGAAGCACTACATGGATGATTTTTAGCTCTTGGGAATTTATATGAAGGTTTTAAAATGATGTTTCAATTTAGACACCGTTAAGTAAACTTGATTCCTCTGTTATACAATGGTTTGCTACACTCCAGAAAATCTTGCCAAAGGACTCTGACTTCGAATTTAGTTTTCAATTTCACATGGAAATATTGTATGCTCCTCAAGCCACCTGCCAAGCAGCAGGTTTTCCAGTGGTTTACAACCATGTACTGCCTCTTCGGTTAGACTCAGCAGAACTAGACCATAAAGAATGGAACACACGCATATATCTTTGGTCATATTTCAAATAACGTATTTTAAGAATTTTACCTCCTTACATAAAAAAGTTAATAAGTGTTCCTGGAAATGGAACCCTGTTGGTGCTCCAGGGTAAGTGGTGGACAGTTAACTGCAAGGTTGGTGGTTCAAACTTACCAGCTGTTTGTTCTTGGGGAGAACAATGAGGCTATCTGATCCTATAAAGATTCAAACCTCAGAAACCCTGGATAGGGTAAGTATGAATCAAAATTGATTCAATGTTAGTTTTGGGTTTTTTTTTAAGACATTGAATGGTATATTTAAAAATACTTCTCCGTCCCTCTCACTCTTCCTCTCTCTCATCTCTACTAACTATACAGACTTAAAGCATGCCTGCTAGAAAGACACCAATTTATTGTTTAATTTATGGTGGAGTATTTCTGGGATTAAATTTGTGATAACGAATTTTGTTGACCACATCTACCTTTATCAAATGCATTTTCTTTCAACCTCTCCTTTATACTGCATTCTCAGTGACACTGGAGTTAAGAATTGGACCGCTAACTACAGTCTGACGCTGTCTGTCCCATAAAATATTTACCATCTTAGAATCCTTATTGGGTCACTCTTGTGTTGGAATATGCTTGATGCCAGTGAGTCTAGTTAATCGATTTTCCTTTTACTACCCCTTAATTAAAGTGTATAACACTTATTTTATAAGCTTCTATACTAGTCTCTTGAATGTTGATCTCTGTCATTTTCTGAAATCTCTAGAATGCAAAATTAGTGATGCTTATATATAAATTTATATCCCCAAATGGATCATACATTGTAAAAATAGACCAAGTTCTAAGTCTGGACAACTTTCAAGTCTGTGGGTCAGAAAGGAAGACAACAGGCTGGTGGCTACAGAGGTGAATGAATCATTTTGGCAAGTGAGGCTGATTGCCCGGATTGGCAGGCAAGATCGGCTCAGTTCCAAAGAGCTAGAAATGCATGCACCAGATGCAAGATCCAGATCAAACAAAACAAAATAATACAACAGAAACAGCAAGTTTTTTTCCCCATCATATCTAGTTATTTCAAAAGTGGGCCCAAACCTCAAAAGGAATCTGCTTAGGGGGGCTTACCAGACTTTAGCTGCCACATCACTGAGATGCCTGGCCAGCCACACTGATACAGAATTGTAGCTATTACAGTATGCATTGGGATTTCTAGACTTTATTCTCAAATGCTTTCCTCCCTTCTCTTTATTGCCTTTCCTGTGGTCAACACAGGAAATAAATGAAGGGTTTCCTAGGGAAATCCTGCCCTCATAGGCTATACTTTCATGATCACCTAATCTTGTATTACTATCTCAGAACTTTCTCCCACACACTAGACTTATGTATCTACAAGTATACACAAAAATCTCTCCTGTGGTGTGTTTGGAGCACCCATATATAATTCCTCTGAGATTTCCCCCTTAGGATCCCTAATACATTGTGCAGTAGAATTCTCCTACCCAATTTTCCATAACAGCCTGAAAGTTGACCTCAATTCCAAACCATAGATTGTTCCAACAAATTCAGTTAATTGTGCGTCTTCAATAGATGTCAGACATCACTGCCTTTCTCAATGATCGCACCGCTGCCTTGGTTTGGTCTCCACTGTTTCTCAGGAAACAGTCGGGTATAGTCCTATACCTCCCTCCTCTAACCGTGCTAATCATCAACTACACGTCCACACCACACCCAGAGTTGAGTTTCTAAAGGGCTTTTATGGCAGGTCTGCTTGAAGCTGCGTCTTCCAGCCTCTCAGCCTTGTCTCTTCCATCTAATGCAGTATCTCTCTATCTCCTACATTCAAAATGAGCTCATCAAAACCATTCTTCCCCATTAGTTCCTAAAAATTTAGACCATACCCTTTCCTTGTCCCTAGCATATCCCTTACCCCATCTTTCTAGAATAGCCTCCATTTGTGCTGTATATTGCCTGGCCCAGTGAGTTCTATGCGCCTTAGCAAGGCATTTTTTGTACCCACAATACTTTGTGATATTCCCTGTTATTGCGTTGTAATTACCGCATCTTTCTTTGCTTTCCCTGCAGAAAACCGTAAGTACAGTACACAAATCTTGGTTAGCAGTGTTGACAGTGCATGATAAACCACCTATCCTTTAAAGATGAGATTATTTGGGTAGAAGATTCTCAGAAAAACCAGAGCGACCTCAGACATGGTGGGAAGGACTCACAAGATTAAATCCGGGAGCTTCTGGGTAATGTGGAGTATCCGTTCTCAGCTACAGTCCAGACAGACCCTCCTGATCCTATTCAACATTATATTTTTCTGTATTTTGTTGCTTGGTAATTATTTGGAAATATGTCTTATCCTCCCTATTCTTTTTGGCTCTATGTACTGAAGGGTTTTATCTTTAACAGATATAATATCTTCAGCCTTTGCATAGTTGTCCGTCTTGATTATAGCATCTTAGTTTTATCACAAATAACAAGGATGGAGTTTAATTAATTTCTCTGATGATCTGGTTAATTCTTCTTATTAATCCCATCTGACTATTGTTGTGTGATATGCAACCTGACAACTGTGGGCCCGTACATATTTTGTTTCATCGGATGGTTTCGTGGATTGAGCTCAGCTGGTAATTCTCCTTGGGGGGCTCTCAAAGGGTTGCTGCCAGATAGATGAGATGGCACTCACGTATCTAGACGTTTGCTGGTGGGGAGCTCAACTAGAGCTGAGAATCAAGTTCCTACTTGTTTCTTTCCAGAAGGCTTAAATTCGCACAGCATGTCATATAAAGTTGAAGAGTGAGTATTTGAGAAAATGTAGATATAAACTTCGACAAGTTTTGTAACTCAAATTTGGAAAGTTAGGAGTGTAACTTCTGTTAAAATCTACTAGTCAACAAGTAAGAGAGGTTACTATAGATTGAGTGTGCCTAGTTCTAAGACCGTAGACAAAAGTCTGTCAAAAATATTATTGTAAACCTCATCTCTTGAAGGTTCACAGCTGTGCAATTCAGCTTGCATGGGTCCCCTGTAGTGGTGAACGGTAGTCCATCTCTCATTGGAATGAGGAAGAGTGTTTGCAACTCTATTTTGTCTATTACGTTACCTTCCTGAATTTTTAAACCAAAATTATTCCAAGAAAAATAATTTAACATTGTATGAAAATTATTTTTCTACACAAACTTTACTAAATGTTTAATAATGTGATCATTAATTACCGTACATACTCAAATATAAGCCGGCCCTAGTATAAGCCGAGGTACCTAATTATTACCTGGGAAACCAGAAAAACTAATTGGCTCGAGTATAAGCCTAGGGTGGGAAATGTAGGATGTGAATTAACACAGAGACCAGAGGGGAGAGACAGAGCGCAGCCACAGACACATCCTTACCAGTTCAGCTGCCTACGTAAGTGAATCACTACAGGTGATTCTGCGAATTGGAGCTGTCCACATCATAGGACAGCTCTGATTGGTTAGATGTGAGTAAACACACATTCAAAGCCCTGCAGTGTCAGTGGGGCTTTGAATGAACAGCAGAGGAATGGCAATCATCTGCAAGATGTTACACCTCACTGGGGTACCACTGACCCATGTATAAGCCGAACCCCAGTTTTTCAGCACATGGCTTATACACGAGTATATATGGTACATTTCAAATACTGATTGATATTCCTGTTTATAGCATGAAGGTGTCATAAAAGTTAAATAATCGTAGGAACAGTTAAAATTATTAATCTTTCATAAGAAGAAATAAAACACCTAGACTTAATATGACTGAAGTATCAGCGAGCTACTTTAAAGGGTTATTATTAGTTAATCCCTTAATAATAATGTAGTTATTATTGGTTAACCATTTCTAAAGATGATGTATAAGGCACTACAATGAATGCTTTGCCCAGATTATTCCTCATATTGTTATCTCATTATTCCTCAAAACACCTAATAAAGTATGTTCTGTTATTATTTGAACAAATGAGTAATTGTGTGGTTATACTTTTACAATTGTGAGGAAATGAAAAATTGCATCAGAGAATTTCCCAGTCCCACAGATTAAAATAAATGACTGAATTGACTACAGTACTTCGTCTAAAGCTGGATCCCCACAGCTTTGTTTGGCCCCTAGTTCTCCTTCAGGTTGATAGCCTGATCAGAACGTTCCTGTGAGTGTGTGTGCTTTGTGCTGACTTTCCAGAACTGCGGATACTTTCTTCCAATAGTTGCATATGAGGAATAGGCATACTGTATTTTTAAATAGGCATACTGTATTATTTTAATTGTTCGGGTTAATTTTAGGACTTTGGAGATAATGAATGGTGCTTTTGCTGTCGGGGGCCCTTGAATCAACCCCTACTCATCACAAGCCTCCGCGCAATTGGATGAAACCGCGCCCGTCCTGTGCCATCTCCGCGAGTTTGTCATGGTTGGGCCCATGGTAGTCACTGTGTCAATCCCTCTTGTCACGGAAAATCAGCTCCACTTATCACAATGCTCTTTTCTAGGGACTGGTCTTTCCTGATAATATGCGAGATGAAGTCTCACCATTCTCACTGTGACGGAGCGTTCCGGAGGTACTTCTCCCAAGATAAATTTGTTTGTTCTCCTGGTGGGCCATGGATGCTCAATATGCTCCATCAACTCCCAAATCAAATGTATACATTATTTCACCTCCTCCCTTCTCCATGGCCCAGAAATTATAAATAATTATACAGAGACCCAAAAAGAAAGTATCAATACCTTGAAATGTTTTCATTTTCTTTTTGATATATTTTATACACTAAGTTTATATTGCCTTTACTACTTTGTAGGTACTGTGTGTTTGCTTGTTTGTATTTTACCACACTACAAATTTCTAATATTATAAAAAGTAAGTTTCATACATCATATTCAAGACTGTGGGAGACATACATGAGAAACGAATTGTCGTTCTTCCCCATTCTGCTGTTGTTAGGTGCCTTCATGTCAGTGCTGACTCATAGTGGCCCTCGGTGCCACAGCACAGAGCAGTGTCTGGTCCTGCACCATCCTCACAAGTGTTCTGTGCTTGAGCCCATTGCTGCAGCCACCGAGTCAACCTCTCTCCTGGAGCGCCTTCTCTTTCTTGCTGCCCCTTCAATTGCGAAGCATTATGTCCTCCTCACTGCTAGTCATAGTTTATTATGATCCACACACTTGAATTCCTTTTTATAAGTTAATCAAACACAAGTATACATGTTTCTGATGCTCTCTGATTTCAACCAAGATCTAGCTAACATTGTCAATGTCAACTTCATGTCACGGCCTCTTCTGGTCCCAGATGAGATTTCTGACAGCTTCTTGTTGAGGTACTGCTGTAATCATATTTCTAATTATATTGAGCAAAAATTTACTTATATGTGATATCAATGATATTATTTGATAGTTTCCACAATTTATTGGATTGATCTCTTTGGAATGAGCAAAACATGGATCTTTTCCAGTTGATTGGTAGCTCTCTTCTACATTTCTTGGCATAGACTAGAGAGTGATTTCAATACTTCATCAATTTGTTAAAATATCTCATTGGCTTTCCTTCAATTCCTGGTGCCTTCCCCCCCCCTCTAATGATTTCAGTGCTTCTTGTATGTATGTGTATATATAGATATATATTATAATTGATATACAATTATATCTAATAATGATCTTTAAAATTGAAATGCTGTGGAATTCCATGTTACACTATATTTTGCTTATATAACAATATCATTAGAGTTGAAAATGTAAAGTGCACAATGTTTAACTGCTCATCTGCTAACTAATAGATTGGTGATTCTGATCACAATGTTCCTGAGTACAGTATCCACACTCTTCTGTCATTCTGTTTAAGAACCCTGGTTAACTGCCTAACTTCCCAATAAAAGCCAGCGTTTTGAATCCATCAATCATGGAAGAAAGACAATAGTCTATTTATGTAAAAATTACAAACTTTAAACCTTACTGCGCAGTTTTATTCTTTCTTAAAGGGTTGCTGTTAGTTAGTATCAACATAAACGCAATGGGATTAGTTTGATTTTTATAATTCTGTCATTACTTTAAGGCAAAAGTTTAGTGATCCTCTAAAAAGTATGGACGTGGAGACCATGAAGGCGAATGATTAGCCAATCAGAAATGAGACAACTGGCATAAGAGGTAGGGGAGGGGATCAAGATAAAGGGGACAGATTTGGGGATTGCCAAACTGGGGAGGGACAGGCAGGATGATGAAGCGGTTGGGCTAGACTGTTGAGGGTGTTGACTTGGGTAAAAAGGGGCCGTTGTTTGTGTTAGGTGCCATCAGGTTGGTTTCCATTCAGAGTGGCCTCATGCAAACGGAACACTTCCTGGACCTGCACCCTTGTGACCGTCATGTTTGTGTTTGAGCCCATAACTGCAGCTCGCATGTCAATGCATCCTATCACGTCTTTCTCTTCTTTGGCTACCTCTTCACTAAGCATGATGTCCTTTTAAAGGGACTGGACTCTCCTGACAACTTGTCCAAAGTACCTGAGATGAAGTCTTGCCATTCTTGCATCTAAGGAGCATTCTGACTATCCTTCTTCCAAGACAGATTTGTTGGTTTATTTGGCAGGTCATGGCACCTTCGATATTCTTCATTCAGACTACAGTTCAAAAGCAGCCATTCTTCTTTAGTCCTCCTTATTCAATGTCCAACTTTCACATACAGACATGACAATTGAAAATACCATCACTTGGGTCAAGTGGACTGTAGTCTTCAAAGTAACCTCATGCTTTTCAACACTTAACGATGTTTTGTCCAGCAGATTGGCCCAATGCATTCTTTAATCTTTTACTTCTGCTTCCATAACACTGACTGTGGATCCAAGCAAGAGGAAATCTTTGACAACTTCCATCTTGGAGAACAGTGATCCAGAAGAGGGAGAAAAGAAATTAGGAGTATGTGCAGTTTAAACTATGGTGGTGGAAGGGGATGATTGGTAGTTTAAGCTTTATACTATTGAATAAAAAGGTGATGATAGGAGATGTAAATCCTTATGTACTTTACAATAAAATATTGTTTAAAAAGAATAAGACTGTCTCTGTAATACACAACTTCCTCAAAGTCGTTTCCTACTACTGAATTCTCACCAAAATTCTCTAGTATGTAAATGATACCTAGATATAACAGATTCATCAGAATAATTAAAGATTGAATCTCTGGTATTAATTATTTTTCAACCCAGAAAATCGATATTTGCCAACGTCTAAGACCCACAATACACTGCAGAAGGGAAGACACTGGGGGCCTGATGCAAGTGTGAGAGTGACCACACACTTCATCTTAACGTACTGGCAGCCCTGCACTCTGGAATTCCCTTCAATATAGATTCAGTGTGTTTTCATACTACCACAGGCCTCAGCTCTGCCAAATGTGGACCATCAGCTGGAGCAATACCTTTTTTGCATTTAATGAAATTAGTGAATAATGCCTGATTTTAAAATACTGTCTCAAAGACACCTTTAAAATTTCCAGTAACATTCTGGAATACAAACAAATCAGTAAAAATAATTTAGAAAGAAGCCCCAATGGCAATAACTAGAAAATGTTTATGAGGTGAAAGAATATCTTAGAACCAGTTGCAAGAACATCTGGTTCTATGAACATAGGCAAGAAAATGTCAAAAATCCTATTTATAACTTCATTTCTTAAAGGTTTACAGCTGTTCTGATTCAGTTCCCTTGGGCCTGCAATCTGACTATAAAAATGGTAAATTTCAATCAAATTTGCTAATTTAGTTGCCCTATGGACTTGGGAGAAAGAGAATGCATTTATCCTTTTTATATTAATTATTTTTTCTCTAAATCATGTACTTACTTCATATTAGAGTAACAAATTGGAAGGTATGTTTTTATAGGTAGTTCATTCACCTTGCGTCTCATTCTCATTCTTTCTCTTTATGCAGTTCACTAAGTATGCACCTTAAGATGACATTTATGCCACAATCAATCCAATGAACCAATATACAAACATCAATTTCTACAACGCTTGGACTAGAAGAATCACATTGCTACCGATTCTCCCATTATTAATTGCTCTGAAAAAAAGAACAACCTAGAAGATCTTCAATAAAATGGGAAGAAAATAAAACATTTATTTTGGGACGAAATGAAACATTTTAAAAGAGGTCAGGTTCACTGGTTGAATGGACGTGGGTGGAAGTCCCAAGAGTGTGAGTATTAGCCATTCTTCAAATCTGAAACTGAGCCCGCTCCTCCCTCACTGCCACCCAGGCTACTCTGAGTCATGAGGACCCTACAGGACAAGGCAGAACTGCCCCTGTGGCTTTCGGGGACTATAACTGTGGAAGCAGAAAGCGGCTTCTTTCTCCGTAGGAGCTGCTAGTGTTTTCAAATATGTTACTCACTTTGTCACCGGGGTTCCTGGCTCAGAATTTCAGCCAAACCGTAGACAGGAGGTATGAAGGGGGAAGTATACACTAGTGGGGCGTGCACACCTTAGAATAAATGACCATTTAACATCAAAAGGACAGCATTTCCCGAAGGCCAGAGCTCAGTGGGTTGGAAAAGAAGGAAAGAAAACAGCGACCACAGGAAGAAAGGGCTTAAATGATGACATATTGAGAGGCTTATAATGAATGAGATCAAACAAAATGTGTATGAACTGTTGAATGTACAGCAGATTATCTGCTTGGTAAACTTTTACCCAATTCAAGGAACAGTGTTTTAAAAGACTGTATACATGCCCATGTGTTCATCAGTATTATACTACTCCCGAGATTACTATTAATAAAATATAGTGTTGTGTGGTTACCGTCAAGTGAATCCTGATTCATGGCAACTCTATATCCAAGGCAAGAAGACTCTGCCTGGGGCTGTGCCGAACTCACCATCCTTGGTATGTTGGAGCTCATGGCTGCAGCCACTGTGACACTCTACCTGGTTGAGAGTCTTCCTTTTGGCTTTTGTTGAACGTCTACTTTCCTAAGCATGATATCTCTCTTTAGGTTCCGCCTGGTCCATCCTGGTAACATGTCCAGAGTAAGTTAGGGGAACTGTCACCATGCCAGCTTCTGAGGAGCCTTCTGACGGCACTCCTTCCAAGGCTAACTTGTTCACAGTTCTGGATCATGTTGTCTGTGATGACTGTGAGGCCATTCCTCCTCATGATATCATCCCTGCACTGCCTGCCTCAAAGTGGCCAATGTCGGTCCATTTCAGTTCATCACTCCTGGGATATTGCTCTTCAAGCTTTCCCTTTTATTTTCCACAGCTTCCAATTATCCCTGATCAACACTTCATACATTTCCTATTCCAATAACTAATGGAAGTTGTTAACTGCTCTTTGTCCTTTTGAGTTTTACCACTTCAGCAATGAAGGCCCTACATGGATTGCTTCCTCCGTATCATTAAAATCCATTCTAGCCTGTTAGGACGCTCTTTTCAAGACACACCATACATACTCGAGTATAAGGCGACCCGGAATTTTCAAACTAAAATTTATATAGGGTATGTTGAGGATCTTCGGACCTGGCTCATCTTCCAAAATATAATCCATAAGTTTTCACTGTCTTTCAGGGATTTATTTATTTTTGGCTCCAAGTAGATCACCAGGATCCAATGTTGTTGTTGTTGTTATATTTTAAGGCCATGTAAATCTGAAAGCTTTGCTGAAACCTGTCCACCATGAGAGAGCCTGCTGGTATTTGAAATACCAGAGATATATCTTCCAGCATATCACCGTAGCATTCAAGGCACGACAGTACAGCAAACTGGTAGACAAGAGGGGCGAAGTAAGAACTTATTCTTGTTTCCACTTGTAAAATGGTTACAATGTTTTAGGTGCTTTATAGATTTTATATAACAATTAAACCTGATAAGCTCATGTAATAGCTGAATTAGTTGATGGCAGAGACATACTTGCCTCTGGTCAACCAAGTTTGTGTCTGTGCAAGGGAATGGGCACAATTCTGTCTGAATAAAAGGCCTATGTGGTCCTAACTATTTTATGGATATGTGATTTAATTACTTTAATAATGGTCATCTCCTTATATTATGTTCATGACTTACAATTATTAATTTTAGTAATGTCAATGGGCCTCATTGAATAAAAAAATAGCAATTCAACTAAAGTGTAATCAGTGTCATCATTTTTTTATTTATTGTTTTTTTTAGTGTCCTCATTTATATAAATATAGAATACTAAATCTATAAGGGGCTTTTAAAATATGTGATTTAACCTAATGCAAATAGAAAATTTTATTTTCTAATGTGATTTGATAATGTAACATTATCATAACCAAAGAATCATATTTGCTTATTGCAATTTTCCCCAATGAACTTCTCTTTGTAAATACCTCATTGGCCAGTCTTTTATATAATTGTAAAGTGAAACCAATTTAGAACACTTTTAAGTATTTCACAATTCAGCACATCTCAAAAATCAGACTGGGTACTCATATTCATGTTAAAATTCTTAACTATTGTTTTTCTGAATTAAGTGTCCATTTGTTGTTGGAGAAAGAGGACAGAGACAGGGCTTAGAATTTCATCCTATCATGGTGCTCTGGTTTTATATTCCCAGTTTTCTGAAACAAGAAGTTATTATAGATAGGGTACATTTCATAAGATTTTGTTCATTTTTAGCATGTTGGGAGGCAATGGTTTATAGACCTCAAAATATGGCTGTAAAATTCATGTCAAACTGTAGACGAGAATAGACATTACTAAGGTCTTCCTGAAAAGATAAGAATTATCTACACACTGGAGGTGATGATGGTTATTTACCTAATTGCTTGGAGTGTATTATGCAAGGAGCAATAATAACTGCTGATGTAAGTGTTTACCATTTGCATCGACACACGTTATATTCTTAGAAGGAAATAGCAGATGCAGGCGAAAGTTTAAAGTCCTTCAGTTTCTCTAAAGATTGTCTAAGGACATGATATTTCGTTAACTTACAAACAAAGAGAAAACTTAAAGTGATGATAATAATGACAAAAGGTATTTGGGAATTCACGCAAACATTTTTATTTCCTATATTGTTTTTCGAAGGAGCCCTAGTGGTGCAGTGGTTATGCATTGGGCTGTTAACCGTAAGGTCAGAAGTTTGAAACCACCAGCCACTCCACTGGAGAAAGATGGGGTTTCTCCTCCTGAAAAGAGGTATAATCTCATAAATCCATACGGACAGTTCTACCTTATCCTATAGGGTTGTTTTGTGTCAGAACTGACTCCTTGACAATGAGTGTGGTTTTTTGGATATTGTTCTTGGTGGCACAGTGGGTTATGTACTGAGTTGTTAACTGCAAGGTCAGCATCTCTGTGGGAGAAAGATCATGCTGTCTGCTCCCATAAACATTTGGAATCTCCGAAAGTCAAAAACACAGTTCTATTGTGTCCTGCAGGGTCCCTTGGTGGCACCAGGTATATTGTTCTTTTCATATTTGGATGATGTGCTAGTCTGGGTGAACTAGAGAAATCCAGAGACATTTATATATGAATAAGAAAGAGCTTTATATCCATGAGCAGTTGAATATTGAGACAGAATCCCAGCTTAGTCCAGGTGAAGTCCATGAGTCTGCTATTAGCTCATATGTCTAATACCCGTCTATAAATTCCTCTTCTGACTCACACAACACATGCAATGACATCGAGTGCAGGAAGATCACAGGCCAGTGGGTGGAAAGTCTTGTGGATCCAGTAGTGGTGGAAACATCTCAAGGCTTTCAGGGGTCTCCACGTGGCTCCTCCAACTCCAGGGATCTAGCATAGCTCCATGTGTCTTGTCAGAAAGCATGTCTACCATAGAGTGAGCATACCGCGCCTCCAGTGAGCTGTTTATGTCTGTTGTGCCCCTAAATGAGGTCATCAAGCTGTGACCTGATTGACAGGCCAGACTCCAGTCCTTCCTCAAGTTTACAGGTTAGGTAACTGGCACAGATGATTAACTTATATTACATCCCTTTGAGTCAGGAGTGACTCCTAGTGACACCTAGTGTACAACAGAATGTAACATAGACTTGCCCTGTACCATCCTCACAATTGTAATTTTAAGTTCATTGCTGCAGCCACTGTGCCAATTGAGGTAGCTGAGAGTCTTCCTATTTTAACTGACCCTCTACTTTATTTAAGCATCATGTTCTTTTCAAGGGGCTGATCTCGCCTTGTAACATGTCCAAAGTACATGAGACACATTTGTCATCCTTCCCTCTAAGGAGCATCTTGGCTATATTCCTTCCAAAGTGATTTGCTTGTTCTTCCAGCAGTCTATGGTACTTGCAGTATTCTTTGCCAACACCGTGATTCAAATGCATTCATTATTTTTTTCTACCTTATTCCTTGTCCAGTTTTCACATGCATAGGGAGTTATTGAAAATATCATAGCTTGGGTCTGATAAACCTTAGTCATCAAAGTAGCATCTTTACATTTTAACATTTCAAAGAGAAGTTTTGTAGTACATTTGCCTAATGCAATGATCCCTTCGATGTCTTGACTGAAGCATCCAGGAACATTCATTGTGGATCCATAGAAAAGGGACCCTTGACAATGTCGATCCTTTCTCATGATGCTGCTTACTGGTCCAGCTGTCAGAATTTTCATTTTCTTTTCATTGAAGTTTTGTTATCTGCATATTTAAAGTTATTGATGAATCATTCTCCAATCCTTATGTTGAATTCTTCCTCATATAATCAAACTCTTCAGATTATTTGTTCAGTCTATGAACAAAGACATAAATATTGTGAAAGAAGACAACCTTGACACATTTTTTTCTTATGTTAAACCACACAGTGTCCCCTTATTCTGTTCTAATACGTGCTTTTTAGCTTTGCATGACCAGATTTTAAAATCCTCATACTACGCACTGGTCTCCATAGCTTGCTTTGGTCCATGAAGTTTAATGCCTTTCCATAATCAAAGATACCGATCTTTCTGGTATTCTCTGTTTTTTAGCCCGAATCCATCTGATACCAAGAAATATATCTGTCATTTCATAGCTTCTGAGTTCTACTTGCTTTGTTGGAAGTAAATTGTTGGTGTACTACTGAAACCATCTTAAAATTATCACCAGCAGCGTCCTACAAAATCACCAGCCTTCATCTACCTGCTGTATTCATTCATCATGTCTTTGTCAGGTGGTGTCAAGTTAACTCTGATTCGTGTTGTTATTGTTAAGTGCCAACAAAACGAGTTCTACTCCTCCTGACCCTGTGCACAACACACTGAAATCCATCCAGCACTGTACCTTCCTCACAATTGGTCCTATAGCCACGTGCATCGTTGTAGGCAATGGGTCCATCCATTTTGAAGAGGGACTTTTTAGCTGCCCCTCTACTTTACAAAGCATGATGTCTTTTTCCAGGGATTGGTTTCTCAAGATAACGTGTCTAAAGTACGTGAGACTGAAGTCTTGGATCCTTTTCTCTAAGGCACCTTCGGCTGTACTTCTTCCAAGACACGATTGTTCATTCTTGTAGTGACCCAAAGAATACTTTCACAATCCTCCCCCGCACCATAATTCAAGTGAATTCTATTTCTTCCTTGGTCTTCCTTGTTCAGTGTCCGACATTCACGTGCATATGAGGCAATTGAAAACACCAAGATTTGGCAATGCGTTGTGTGTTTTGATCTTTTGACTGCTGTTTCTAATAACAGTGATGGGGCATTCTAGGAAGGCAAAATTCCTGACAATTTCAATCTTTTCTCCATTTATCATGAGGTTGCTTACTGGTCTGTTTGTGAGGATTTTTGTTTTCTTTTCACTGAGTTGTAATCAATAGTGAAGGCTGCAATCCTTGATTTTCATCAGTAAGTGCTTCAAGATCTCCTCACTTTCAGCAAGCAAGGTTGTGCCATTGGCATGTTGCAAGTTTTTAGTAAGCCTTCCTTCAATCCCGATGCCATGTTCTTTTTCAAATAACACAGCTTCTCTCACTGTGTGCTCAGCAGACAGAATGAACAGAATTTGTGAGAGGATCCTATCCTTCTGCATACCTTTCTGAACTGTTCAGTATGGTCTTGTTGTAATCATGCAACTGCCTCTTGATCCATGTAAAAAGGATCCCTGTTCCACATGAGCACAATGATCTGTTTGTGAATCTCCATTATTTTCAAGGCTATCTATAATTTATTATGATCCACACAGTCGAGTATATTCACATCATCAATAAAAGAGAAACACACATCTTTCTAGTACTCTGCTTTCAGCAAGATCCACCTGACATCAGCAATTATATCTTTTCTTCTCTGTCAGTGGTTCTCAACTCGTGGGTTGCACACACTTGGAGCTGTCGACCGACCCCTTCACAGGGGCTGCTCAATTCACAACAGTAGCAAATTATGTTATGAAGTAGCAACGAAAATAATTTTATGGTTTGGGGGTTACCACATGAGGAATTGCATTAAAGGGTCGCAGCCTTAGGAAGGTGGAGAACCACTGTTCTATGGCCTCTTATGAATCTGACCTGAACCTCTGGCCTCTCCATGTCAATGTACTGCTGCAAGCATTATTGGGTGATCTTCTGGGAATTTTTATTTGCATTTTTAGGTGTCATCAAGTCTATTCTGGCTCACAGTGACCCATACACACCACTGTCTCTTCCTTACAAACAATAGACTTGAGCCCATTTTGGTAGCCACTTTATCTATCTTTCTCCTTGATGATCACCCTGTGTTTTGTTTATTCTCTGCTCTACCAAGCATGCTGTCTTTCCCCAGGAACTAGCCCCTCCTGAAAATATGTCCACACATATTCAAGTGTCACAAAGTCTCACTTCTTCATATGAAGCGTTTTGATGGCATTTCTTCCAAGACATATTTGCTCATTCTTCTGGACTTACGTGGATTATTGAACCGTCTTCCTTAAAGTATAATCCCTGTGCATCATTCCGTCCACCGTTTGCCTTGTTCGATGTTCCACTCTGCCCCACAGGAGACTAGAAGTACCCTGGCCCCTGTCAAGTGCACTCCAGTCCTCAAGCTGACCTTCTTGCTCTTACCATGTTCAAGTCTTGCACTACATTTGGCAATACAAAACCTCATTCGATTTGTTAATTGCTGCTTCCGTAGATTTTAACTATAAATAAAGGGAAACGGAAATCCTTGACAAGTTTTGTATTTTCTCAATTTTAACCCTTGCCTATGCCCTGAGGTAGCAACCCTGCTCTAAAGTCTTGCAGTCTTTAATGTTATCATGAAATGTTCATACCTTTTGATAAAATCTTATTTTTTCTATTAAAACTGTGCTTTATGAATATTTAGCATGAGCACTTTATCATCTGGTAATGTAATCAGATCTTCATATCTTTTGACAATTGTATTTTCCAGTGCTTCAGGAGGAAGGTGCAATAGACCTGTGCAGAGTTCTCCAAAGCCAAGCAAATAAGACTTAGGAACCTGGAAACTTAGGTGTCCAAGAGAATTTAGGGGAGAAAATGGAGATAAAAGAGCTTGTTAATGGTATACTTTAGTTACTTCTTAATTGTGTCAGGCTCTATGTTTATATCACACTCTTTAATGGTAGGCAATAGAGGTTGTATAGTAGTGGTTCTCAACCTGTGGGTCGTGACCCCTTTTGGAACCAAATGGACCTTTCACAAGGGTCACTGAAGACCGGAAAACACATATTTCTGATGGTCTGAGGAACGGAAACACGGCTCTATCCGTCTCCAGGCAGGTCCACCCACATGCAGGTACTCCCACATACAAGTACCCTGTGTGATGACTGTTACCCATGCTATAGCATGCTTCAAGACAAAATTTCATTTATTTGCAATTAGAAATAAATATTTCACAATATATAATTACAAGTTGTTTTAGTGATTAATCACTATGTCTTAATTATGTTCAATTTGTAACAAAGAAAATACATCCTGCATATCAGATATTTACATTACGATTCATAACAGCAGCAAACTTACAACTAGGAAGTGGCAACGAAAACCATGTTGTGGTTGGGGGTCACCACCACATGAGGAACTGTATGAAAGGGTCGCTGCATGAAGAAGGCTGAGAACCACGAACTACGGCTGTAGAGCGCCCCCTGCCCCTCACCCATGACACCCGTGCTGTGTGACTCAGGGTCTCCTGACATGGAGCTCTGGGGCTGAGTGAAATGATCTAAAAGTAAACCTCATTCACCCTCTGTGCCAACAGAGCTCAATTTCTTATTACACTGGGGACAAATTGACTCATATATATTCAAGGAATTAAAAAGCAAATCAAGCAGCTGCCAGAAATATCATTCCAGCAGGAGCTGTTTAAAGGACTTCCATGTTTACCACAGAGCTAATCAACAAACAGAATGACAAAAACATGTGTTCATCTCTCCCTGTAACTTCACATAACATCTAGCAATTATTAATCTGTTCTCTAAATTTCCCTTTGTTCAGGCCTGGTCATACTTTTGGATTATGATTGCTATTAGTTTAACCAAATCATTGTTAGGTTTTCTGCCTCCTGCTATATTTGTCTCTTTTTCGTAGAAATCAGCAGTCCGAATTGTATGTGTGTGAATATACACATGCAGAGAGAGAAAGGTATTTCCGCTGACATACAGTAATATTGCTTAGGGAGAGCCTAGGCAACTCCGACAACAATATGGAGAAAATTATTTACATTCTTGGAACTCACTATAAACTATGTTAATGCCCCCTTCTTTATGCTCTTTAAAATATTATGTGTTTAGACCCACTCTTGGTCTTATGAACTTGATCTCTTTTCTACTTGATCTATTTTTCACAAAAAGTGAGCTACTTGGCAGGGAAAATGTCATGTTTATCTTTACATCTAGCATCATTACTTCTAAGAATATAAGAGGCCTTTAAAAAGTCCAGGGGGGAAATTCCACTTTCATTCCACTTTATTTTTTTTCATGAAATGTGTGCAATTGCCTTGTAGATTTATGTTAACAACAAATTCAGGTATACAGCTCTGATGCTTTATAGCATTTAGAGCTGCAGGTTTTTTCCTGAACCTGGCTCATTTGATTGGCACAAGGAATATCCAAAAACCTTACCTTGAACCAAATCAGTCTTACAAAGCAATCTGAGGGTAACTTTGTACAGGAGAGGGATACAAGGAGGCTTCAGAAAATTCCATTATCTTTTATTATTTTTATAAATTTTGGGGTAAAAAGGTAAAGGTTTATATTTTAGTTCATCAACTTTATATTAACTCTTTAAACTACTAGTCAAACCCTGCAAGAGTTCATCCCGTCTTATTTCATTTTTTTTAACATAGTGGGGTCTTTGAATGTTAAAGGATATACAAATGCACAAAGTAAACTACTGATTCCAGAGTATGAAAAGCATATAGTTTTCAAGCCTCAGACTGAAAGACCTGTTTTATTAACTAGCAGATTTATTGCCTTTTGAAAAATGCCCTTTCAATTCTGTAAAGCAAACTGCCGTGAACAAGTCAACGATAACATAATATTGTATGTGTCCAACATAGAAGAGCTAGTTAGTCCCAACAAAATGACTGATCTTGCTGACTACTTGTCATTGAAATTTAGATACAGATAGTCATGACTCATTAGGTGATGGGCTCTTTTCCTAAATGATAAAGCAGGAAAGGAAAAGAAATCGGGGGAAGCGCTTGTGATGTCTTAATGTCAGAAGCCTCCGATCTTTAGATAGAAAAATCCTCATCAGTTGATAACCTGACAATTGGCAAATTCAGTAAAATCAGCTCTTCTATATACAGTCATGGTGTTACTTACTTTTATGTTTTAATCTATTTGGCTCTAGGTGTTTTTTCCAACTTCCCATGGTCTGCCTGACAGTTCATATTGTCTTCAACTGTGAAACCAGCCCACACTTTGGATAAACCTCTTGGAAAATGCCTATCTGTCAGTTGGTGTTGGCTGGATTTCTTATTTTCTTAGATTTGGCATGGTTTACATTTCTCTCATTTTTATCTTCAGCGATATATGCCCATGGGTAGAATTCAGATTTGGAGTATAGGCAGTCTAAATGAGTTTCCATTTGACATTGTTTAATAAGAGATTATTTTGATTTTGTGAATAGCTTAATAGGTGTGCCTTCGGATCTAGAGTTTTGTATTCATTTAATATGTACATGTTCAGAATTTGTTATGTATGAGAAGTTATTAAGATTATCTGAGCCATTTTGCCAGAGGTGAATTGGAAGTCAGTTTAGAGGTAGTTAGATAGCAATAGATTTGTGAATTCTATAAATGTCTCACCTACTTTCTACATAGAAGTGGATGCGATTGGAATCCCTTCCCTCTACAAGCTGTTACGCAGCCTATTGAAATTAATCCAGAGTATTTTTCCCTCTTCCTCTTCCCTTCATGCCATACTGGCATGCATTTTAGGAGGGTCCAGGTTGATATAATTGAACTTGTGTGTCCATTCGCCTCTAGACAGTTCTGGGCAGTAGGAGGCACTGACAGAAGACTGAAAGCAATGGAAGGGGAGAGGCCAACAGTTTTCTTCACCTCATTTACCTTTGGGTGACAGTGACATTTATACTTCTGTCTCTCTTGACTGCAGATCCTCACAATCGGCCCATTTATGGGTGTCAATGACTTCACCTATTCCCATCAGCCCTTGGTTCCAGCCTGTGGATAGTAGTGTCTTCCTGCCCTTTCCAGTCTTGGCATGACCACATTCCTCCCTTTTGTGACTTCTCAGCCGTTTATTTATGAAACCAACATGCACCTCTATTTTAAATACTTGCAGTGAATTATGTTTTTTCTGACCAATTAAGTTCATTTCTTTTTTCTCCATCTGATTATTGAAAAAAATGTTAAAGTCCTCTCACTACATAACCTCTAATTCATTGGTCACTTTCATTGATAATTAGATATGACTATTTTTCTCTGTAGGTGTGGTGAAATGAAAATTCTTAATTTAACTCTTCTATCCATGTCAAACTCCCACACACAAAAAAATAGTGGGACTGCGCAAATAGAGAAAGCCCTGGTGATATATCGAGTTTTCATTGTGCTACTGATCCAAAGGTCAGTAGTTCAAAATCCCCAGATGTCTGTGGGTGAAGACAAGACTTCCTATTCCCATAAATCATTATAGCCAATTCTGTGTTATTCTAAATAGGGTCCTTATGAGTCAGAATCAATTCAATGGCAGCGAGTTTGGGTTTAAAAACTAATACAGGGGATTAGTCAGTGTTAGTTGACACCTCCTTGACTATAAGAATGAGCCTTCTTTTTAAAGACACACGACATCTTTAAAACATTGTGCAGCTTTACCATATCATACATTTCGCTAGTTCAATCAAATTAAGAAGGTTGGTGAATTCATCGCCCAAATCAGCTTTGGAACCTTTACTGATTCCTTCTTTTAATCATCGCTGTTGACTCCTCTCTACCTCCTTCCACACTCCTGTGCCCCAAGTAATTATTAATCCTGTTGCTGTTCTTTGATCCAGGCATCTTGACTTCTCTGTAGATACAAACACATACAAAACCAGGACAAAAAGGTCCAGCAACAACAACCAATAAAACAGAGGAAACCCTCAATCAAAATGAAAGCAGAAAGTATTTTTTAAAATAACAAAATAAATCTAAAATGTATCAAAAGGTACATTTAATACAAAGACGTTATAGTCTAACCTATCAACAGCTGCAAAAATCCACCTTACAATGCTCTTCTTCTGACAGTGAAGCTGAGAAATTCCTAGACCATGGCCCAGACAGGTCCACCAGAGACTCAGTGCAAGTAGGAATCCTGAGAGGGCTTTGTGCTTCCCCGAGCAGCATAATGTTCTGAAAACGGGGTGTGTACAATTTAGGAACCCTGCAGATATATTTGGGGCTTAAGCTATCATCCAGAAAGCTCTGTAGACTGATTATTTAGGTACCATTCCTTCCTCTGGGTTTGGATTTTATTCTTTGCAATCTTTGGATCATACAGGTTGGTGTGCTTCCTCCATATGGATTTAGATGACGCCTCACTTAGACGGCTCCTTGCTTTGAAACAAGCCATGATGGCCACATACGCTATTTTTCCTAAAAGTCACACACCATCTGCTTTCTTCACCACATACTGCTAGAGCACCCATCTCTTCAGTGATGTCCTCGCTGAGTGGAGCCTCATGGAAAGAACTCTCTGTTCTTATTTTAGTGCCATAATCGAGTGTGAGCGCAAACTCTTTTCATGTCATTGAAGCAAGAGCATGGAGAGAAGTCCCAGGGCCATTTGAGGATGAGGTCCCAGGGCAGCACCTTTGAGATCACGGTCAGAAGTCTTGGAGGCTGAGACCAAGAAGCACCAGAGTCCCGAGGGGCCGATGCAAGGAGAACATGGGACAGGAAATAGAACTAATACTCTGAAACTTACACATAGCAGTGGGCTGGTGTCCTGCTGTACAAAGGCAGAGGCCAGGGGCCCATGTGGCTGGAATGCTGAGGATTAGGGAACGACTTGTCTACTAGCTGAGCAGAAGTCCTGATATAGACTACTGACAGTATGCTTTCTGCTTTCTGATCCTGGCTTGTGGTATCCTGCTAACTCCCCGAAGAAACACCTCAATTGTTAATATTGCCCATGAGTTCTGTGTGGCTGCTGCCACGAGTAAGCAAACCCCACATGGAGGTGGAGTGCCTTGGAAGAAGTATTGGTGTCGGGTTAGGTAACGAAAAACGAAGCATGGGGGTGTCTGAAGCTTGCCTTGGGGCAATAGGGATGCCAGGAGAGGTCAGACCTGGCTTTCCCCAAGCCGGGAGAGGTCAGACCTGGCTGTCCCCCAGGGGGCGTGGAATTCACCACTGTAGATGGGGTGAGGAATGCAACTACAGGCAAACAGTTGAAATGGCATGAACGCAAAGCAGAAAGATGACACAGAGACGCTCCCAAATAGGGATCTTTCACAACAAAGTTACTAGTGTGAAGTGCTGGAATTTCTTATGTGACAACTATTATGGATACCATTTTTAATTTAGTAATTTATTAATTTGCTCATCACCAATTACTGTATGCAAACAAGTACAAGCATTTTTTTTTTGCAAGGCACCAAGTTTAAGCAACAGGCTCTAAGACTAGGCATATGAAAAAAGCAAAGCATGTGCTCTTTCAAAACATGCACGGCGCAGGAGTAGAATGAGAGATGCAAACACCTTCATAATACAGGGCTAGCAACGAGGGAAGCATCAGAAAGATGGTCGGGAACTATGGGAGCCCAATACCAGATATTAGCTGCTTCAAATTTGCTCTCAACCAGAAAATTCTCTCTCTCTTTTTCTCTCTCTCTCATTGTTATTATTAAATTATGTTGCTTTCTGTCTTGAAGATGATAATAGTCCTGCTCACACATATCAAAGAAAGGGGTGGAGGGCCAAATCCAAAACTATAAACTCACCGGGGAATAGATATGACTCTCATCTTTCTGTTTGAGAAACATTTTTTTATATAAAGTCAGGGAGTGGTGGGACCATTAGCAAAATTGATAGAACTTTCGTCATTGTAAGTCAATGGAAAACATCATATAAGAGCGATGTTAGAGAATTTTTTTTTTCTTCTTTTAGGAGGAGCTGAAGTGAGAACCCACTGAATACAAGTGGGAAAGAGTCATAAAGCAACGAGAAATGAGTGTGAAATATATGTGACATAGGGCAGACGAGGAAGTACATTTGCAATCATCCAGCAGGGACTACACAAACACACCTGGGACAGTCATGTCCACACCAATAGGCTACAACAAGTGGCTCCTTCACGTACACACAGGGCAATGGTTCATGAAACCCCATGTGAAAGGATCTTTCTGAGCTGTAGATTTGTATATTCCAAGGTACTGTCCTCAATTTTCCCTAGAAGATTTTAAGTGTATAGGTAGAATTTGAAGGAATACAATCAAAAGAATAAGGGACGGGAGGATTTTCACAACCAGATACAGGAGAGGAAAATACATTGCCCAACAAACCTTCACCATCATTTCCTTTACTTTGGGTCTGAGATGTATGAGATGAGCCCTGGGATTTCTACAGGCATCTCCTTGGACAGAATATGTTCTCCAAGTCGGAGCGCTCCATGTGTTGAAGCACTGTTAACACTCAATTTCAATTTTATTTTTCTTTATTAATATCCATTTATTGGTCTCCTCCCACTCTCTCTGAGGTTTTAGGAGTGGCTCTAAGTTTACACATTTGTAACGGTTGACTCATGTCAGTCAACCAAACGTGTTACCGACTGGGAGCTCTTTAAATCTTGCTGACACTAAAGACAAGGATGGCATTGCCTTTTTATCAGTAGCCTGAAATAGCCTCTTTAATTATCAAAGCATCACAGTAAATTATCTTGCAAGAAAACTAAAGCTTTCACATCTAGCTCCCAATTCTGAATTTATGCAAGCTAAGGGTAGAGATCATTCTCTTTGAGCCAAGAAAAAAAAATTTCTCCAAAACAACACTTTATCACTCTCTTAAACATGGCATAAGATATGAAGCTAGAGAATGAGATCTAATTTCCCAGGGATTTAATTCAGAGGGCCTGGCTTGGTTTGAAAGGAAATATTCTTATCTCTATTGCCATATTTTTACATGGAAACCCCTTTTTTCCAAAGTTGTTTTTTTTTTCTATAGAACGGGTATGGGGAAGTTTACATCAATGATAGATATCAGGTGAAACACACAAGATTTGATACTAACATAAGGAGTTGAATAATCCCTAAGCTGTTGTGCCTAGGCAAGAGGCAAAATTTGCCAGGATATACTGTAAACTACAAATATCACACAGGACACTTTTTTTTTACAACAATGCAGATAAATAACTTGAAATTTATATTGAATAAATATTTTCATGCTCATTTTCAAAGGTACGGTTTTTTTAATTATAATTATTTCTACTCAGTTTTTCCAGGATCTTGAAAGGAAAGGTCAATAAAAATAAATCACCATTGATCTATCACGTGGCAGCTGCTTTGTCCCATGGTTATTAATATCCTCAAACTCAAATAGATAGTTGATGTTATCATATTTTATTATGAATAGATCTAAGGAACTATATAGACTAATAGCAAATAAGTACAGAGTTGAACCAGTTGATTTATTGTCAAAATCAACAAACCCTTTGAAATGATTTGTGAACTCTTTTAAGAGAATATTTTAAGAGAATATTCTCATACCGAGAGGTGTAAATTACACTGAGTTCACCAGGGACTCAGTCACATCTTTGGAATACTAGATCCTCCCTCTTTTCTTTTTCCTTTCTGGTTGCAGCCCCTCGATCTCCTAAATTGGACTTCTTACTCTCACCATTGAGCTAGATTTCTTTAAATATTACTCTTATATCCTCCCAGGGAAAAAAAGAGAATTTGAAATTTAATCATTCACAACCATGAGTTTTCATAGGATATTTTATTAATGGCACTGGATGAGAAGCTTTCCAGCTAAAATCTTGTCATCTTATTGTTACTTGTGCAAATATTTAACTATATTCTATAAACCAGAACCTTAACTGAACTATAGGATAGGAGAAACCTTCCCTATAGAGTTTCCAAAGTTTAAAATCAGAACAGCTGTGCTTCCAGTTTGTGACCTTTCACCCTACTTATTCAACCTAGATGGTGAGCGAAGCAAGAAGGTGGAAGCGATGAAGAAGGAAGTGACGTCAACTAGGAAGAAGGTTCATCAACAACCTGCAATGTGCAGACAAAACAGCCTTTTTGGCTGAATTAAAACAGACAACTTGGAGCAGCATTTATTGATGAAGACCAAATACTCCAGGATGGTTTACACCATAATGTTAAGAAAACAAAAATCCTTACAATAGGTCAAATAAACAACCCATTGACAAATGAAGAAAATAATTCCTTTTGCTTGTATTGATCATTGGTGTCCATGGAAGCAGCAATTAAGAAACCGAATGATATTTTGCAGTGACCAAACTCTGCTGCCACAGATCTCACAGATGTGTGACAGAGCAAAGACGGGAGTCTGAGAACTAAGGTGCCCCGCCGCAGCTGGGCAATGAATAAAGACCCCTGACAGAGGGAGGACGCATGGGCGCTGCAGCAGTGGGGAAGATTTGAACATATCACCCATGGCCCACAGAATGACCAAAGCTGTCTTTTTAAGAAGTACAGAGGGAGTGTTCCTTGGAACCTGGAAGCACACGTCTTGTCTCACATCGTGTGGGCACGTTTCCCAGGCTCTGTGCTGGGCAAAGTCGAGGGGCAGAGAAAGAGAGGAAGACCCTGAACGAGGTGCAGGCCCGGCCGAGGTCTCCGACTTCAAAACCGGGAGGAGCGGGCCGGAGGCCCGGGCAGCCTTCCCTTTCTTCTGCTACGTGCAGTGTGGCTGTGCTTTGGAGTGCGATTGACGACATCTAATGAGAACACTATTGACCGAAGCTGAGGCCACCAGCTCTGTCCCCCAATCGACTGGTGGGCGTTACCCTCTAACCTTTAGTTTGACAAGCATTTTAACCGCTGTGCCCCCAAGGCCCTTGGGATGCAAGTAATTGTATTTGGCATCACATCACACACGTCCGCACGCTGCAGCGACTCCAGCTTCTGTGTGCCCAGTCCAATTCACTAGTCGGGCACAGCCTCCAAGGGTTCTGAGTTCAGCACCCTCTGTAGGAACTATTGAAGCATCACACTCAGATTAAATGTACTTGCTAAGCATCATTTACCTGCTAACGGGGTGATTGGGCTGCATGTTTGCAAGAGAAAATGAGAGCTTTCACATCCCACAGCCAGCACTGCCTGGTTAACGTGTAGAGGCGTAATGCTTCGTTTGGGCCCTGAGAGCCAAAAGGGCAAGTGGACTGCGCGTCTCAATGTTTTTTGTTTGTTTTTGACATTGACTAACGTGGACTGTTTTATTATATAAAAATGGTTCTAGTAATACATTTTTAATGTATTATTTTTCTCTATCTCATTCAAAGTACAGATCATACAGATAATACCCTGAGCAGCCCCTGCCCCCCAGGCACACAGCTGCTCTGAATAAAACAGAAGGCACACTCCTCGCTCTCAATCTTCTCACAAGTGTAGGTGGCACTTATGAAAAACGCCTTACAAAATTGCATTAATGGTAGTTTATTATTGTTCTAACCACGTAATAAGTTACTTTTGAATTCAAAGATTCTCTTCACTTCTTGTCCTTTAGGAAACATTTTTTTTTCTCTCTGGAATAGAACTTAAAAGTTTAGGTGTGAAATCTGAAAGCCTTTCTGGGAATTTTTTAATAGACTTTTAACTTTCAGGCACAAGCCTTGTACGAACTGAGAGTCATTGTTAAAAGGACTCTGTACATCCCTTTATGCATCTCAGATATGGAAACAAAGGATTATTTTCTCTTTCAGAAAAAGTGTCTAGCTTCCGAAAACCAGAAACCTCTATTTGTTAAATATATTTTTGCTCTCAAGTTATGATTAAGAATTAATTTTACTAAGGTAAAGATAACATCCAGATGAATTAATAATGGTGTGGTCTAATGAAGCATGTTTGCTAACCTTTTCTTTTTTTATTAAAAGATCATTTTATTAGGGGCTCCTATAACAATACATTCACTGATTGTATCAGACATTTTTGTACATATGTTGCCATCGTTATTTTCTAGACATCTAATTTCTTTTGAGCCCTTGGTATCAGCTTCACTTTTTCTCTCCCCATGGTGACTCCTTGGTAAATTAAAAATTATTGTTATTTTCATATCTTACACCAACCACAGTCTCCCCTCCCCCACAGTTCCTGTCATTTGTTCCCCTGGAGTATGTGTGTGTGAGTGTGTGTGTTGCGTGTGTTTACGTGTCCATCATTGTGATCGGTTCTCCCTTCTTCCAGTCCTCTGCCACCTTCCCCCTACCCTCTGGTGTCACTGCTCTCATTCTGGCTCCAGGATTCCGTGTGTCCTGAGCTCTTATTTCTTATCTGTACCTGTGCACATGCTCCTATCGACCCCGCATGAAACCTATTCTTTTAGCTGTTCATTTATGCCTATCAAACCTATTACTATCAAGCGAATCCCTAAACGTAGCAACCAATTAGTGACCTTTAAACAAACTTACTTTTTTCCCCCAAATGAGCAGTGTTGAGATGTAAATGTACAGGGGCTTGTTGGATAGAAGACATCGAAAAGCACATTTTTCTGTAGGATGCTTTCTAGAAATTATGTTACTATGAGTTAGTATAGACTTGATGACAGTGTGGTTTCTTTAAATGTGTTTTTAAGAGCCTTAATCTGGGCCCAGGGGTGGTTACCAAAACCTCTTGTGTGTGATTGGGGCCACTTTGATGTCTGATATTTCTTGTCACAATCTTGAGCTTCCAACCAAGCTGCATTTTCTTCTAATGATAGACAGGGAATGAGAAAGAAAAAAGAAAACAACTACATGCCTTCAATAAATTGCTTTTTTTCTCCTAATTTCAAATCATGTTTGTATGATACCCCGGATGGATGAGTGCATAGAGGCAATACATTGAATAAAGATTCCTGGTGGGTAGGCAGGGGTGGGGAGGTGACGGCGAGCTGAGGTCAAGGAGTAGGAGAAGGAAGATGTTCTGAAACTGATTGTGGTAGCGATTGATGGACGATTGAACTAGGGAATGGCATGATGTCTGGATTAGGTCCTAATAAATTGGTTTGAAATAAGTAAGAAAATGTTCGAAACTGATTGTACAACTTTTCTTGATGTGATTGAACTATTGACTTATATGATATATGAACTTTATGCCACTAAACAGTAAATAAGAGAAAAATCATAGCTATTGGTTTTAAATGTCTTTGCCTCAGTTCCACATCACAGCAACCCCCTACGTACAATGGGATGAAAACTCACCCAGCTCTGTACCATCCTCGCAAGGGTTCTTACATTGGACCCATCTCTGCAGCCACTGTGTCATTGCCTTCTGAGCGTCTTCCTCTTTTTGCTGCCTCTCTGCTTTACCGAGTGCACTATCTTTTCCCAAGGATTCTTCTCTCTTGCTGGCATGTTCAAATCACAATAGAAGCCTTGCTCGCCTTGCTTCTAAGGAACATTCCTGATAGGTCTGTTCTTTCAGCAGCCTAGGGTCCTTTCGATATTTTCACCAGCCCCATAATTCAGATGCATCAATTGTTACTCAGTCTTCTTTATGCAACATCCAACTTTCCCGTGCATATAAGGCAATTCAGAAGACCATGATTTGGGTCCGGCGCACCTTAGTGCTTGAGGCACCCTGCTTGCTGCTTTTCAGCACTTTGCAAGAGGTCTCGTGTAGCCGATTTACTTAATACACGTGTCATTTGATCTCCTGACTGCTGCTTCCATGAGCATGGGTTGTGGATCCAAGCAAGACCAAATCTTTGACACCATCTGATTTTTATATTTAGCATTATATTACTTATTGACCCAGCTGTGAGAATTTTGTTCACTTGAGATTGAAGAGTATCCACACCGAAGGCTGCACTCCTTGATCTTCATCAGCAAGGGCTTCAAGTCCTCCTCACAAGCAGCAGGCAAGGGTGTGTCATGGCAAATTATTAATAAGGCTTCCTCCAATCCTGAGGCCACAGTGTTCTTCATAGAATCAAAATTCTCTGATTAGTTACTCAATATACAGATTGAATAAATATGGTGATAAGAGAGAACGAGGAAGCATTCCCTTGTTCTATTTGCACAATTGCCTCTTGATTCGTGTACAGGCTTTTTCTGGGAACAATGCAGTGTTCGGGGATTCCCATTCTTCTCAAGGCTGTCCACAGTCTGTTATGATCCCCACAGTCAGATGCCTTTGAAAACTCAATAAAGCACCCGTACACATCTCTCTGGGTACTCTCTGTCTTCGGCCAATATCCACCTGACACGAGCAGTTATACCTTTTGTCCCACGTCCTCTTTTGAATCTGACCAGAATGGAAGTTCTCTGTCAATGCACTGCTACAATTGTTGAATGGCCTTCAGCAACATTTTACTTGTATGCGACTTTAATGATATTGTTCTATAATGTGAGCATTATGTTAAGTCTCCTCTTCTGGAACAGGCACACATATTGATCTCTTCTATTCAGTTGGTCAAAGGCCTGTCTTCCAAATCTCCTGGCATAGACGTGAGTGCTTCTAGTTCTTCATCAGCTTCTTGAACCATTTAAATTTGTACTCCTTCATTTCCTGGCACCTTGTTTCTGGCGAATGCTTTCAGTGCAGCTTGAACTTCGTCCTTTAGCACTATTGGTTCTTGCATATGTGCTCGCTCTTCAAACGTTTGAATGTTGACTAGTTCTGTTAGTACCACAATTCTGCCTTCTTTCCAACTTCTTTTGACACTAACTACAATATTTATATCCCGACGATATAATCTTTTTATGTTGCCACTGGAAGCTTGAATATTTTCTTTAGTTCTTTTAATTTCAGATACATCGAGTGTGCTCTTCCTTTATGGTTTTCTACTCTTGGTTTTTGCACATTTTATTATGATATTTTACTTTGTCTTCTTGAGCTACCCTTTGAAATTTTCTGTTCAGCTCCTCGACTTCATCATTTATTCAATAAGCCTATGTGTAAGAGCATATTCCAAATCTGATTTGGCATCATTTTTATCTTTTCTCTTTTTTTCCTGTGTTTTTAGTGACCTTTTGCCTTTGTTGTGTATGATATTCTTGATGTTCTCCCACAATTCCTCATGTCTTCTGTCATGAGTGTTAAATACATAAAATCTTTTCCTGACAAATTTTCTAAATCCAGAGTCATATCAAGGCTTTCATGGACTTGTTTCAATTTTCCTCAGCTTTAGCTTGAACTTGCGTATGAACAATTGATGGTCAGTTCCCGGCCAGATTTTAGCTGCTGAGTATCTCCATCTTCTTTTCCCATATATGTAGTCAGTTTGATGTCTGTGCATTTCATCTGGAGAAGTTCACAGCGATAGTCACCATTTGTGTTGTTAAGGACGGGTATTTGTGTTGAAAGAAGCTGCTAGTCTTGAGAAACTCTGCCTTGCTTAACCATCCTTGCACACATGCAGCTTCTATTTCTTATTATGTCGTTAGGTATTTTGCAGATTTCAGTGGACAGTCATTTCCTTTCACTGTTTTCCGCTGTGGCTTGAATTTTGGTCCTTCATGGAATTAAATGTATTATATAAATATTTTATTTTAAATGTTGGGAACAAATAGATGATTTATGCCTTTCATTCTTCACTAGAACAATATGCTTTGTGCATAAATTATATGTCAAGTATTCCAGTGGTGACTGGTCATGCAGAAATTAATAAAACAGTCATGATTTCCATTACATGAAAAATACACCATAGTAACTTTGTGCAACTTTTATAATGGAGGTTATCAAATTACATAATTATGACTAGAAAGAGATGTTATAAAAACATACAAAGCAGAACAAAACAGATGAAATAATCACCCAGGAGTTAGCAGCAGTCTAGCAGGTTAGCTTCCATGATTCCAAGAGAGAAAAGCAAAGCATAAGTAGTGGTATTACCACATAATTCTCTCCCCTCCGCCCACAGTAACACATACTTTCTCCACATTCAGAACAAAAAACGTTGTTATTTCACATTGTATCCATTTCTTTCCAGCTTGTAGTTTATGATACTTTTTAAATGTCTTTTTTTACAGGAGTTGGAAATTTACTGGATATTTAATCCTTTGAAGGCACTCTATAATCCATAGGTGTTGGCTTAGGACATGCGAACTACAGCAAGCCAGAGCAGGCTATCGTGTTCCATGCTGCACCTCTCATGCTAGAGTGGACAATAGGCAAGTGCTCTCCATTCTGTAACTGCAGTTATAGAGGGTCAGTATGAGCATGTGATCTCCACTCCGTGAGATTATTAAAATAATAGCTACTGTTACTTTTAAGTTGGTATATGAATAGATTTAATTAAACTCTCAGAAAGAAAACTAATAAAAAGGATCTAAAGTCCCCAACCTGCCGAACAGTCAGAGAGCTAAGGCTCAATGTTTTAGCCAAGAATCCTTTATTGGACGCCATTGAACCCTCTTCCTGCTCATCTTCTGTCAAAACAGACTATTTTCAACTGCAAAGAATGTACAGCAGCGTCATTAATCCTCACACTCTGCCAAAAGATTAAAGTTCAAAAACAAAGTGATAGTTCCCCAGATAGCTGGACTCTGAGTAGCACTGTGTGAGTTAGGAATGATCATCGGCAGTAAATCAGTGTGTGGTCGTTTAAGACCCGCTGAAAATGGAAAGGTTGTATGATTTTGATCCAAGTGCTGAGGGTTACTGATAGCCCATTGAACTGTGGTACTCTGCATTGTACATAATGTTCCTGATGAGCAAAGAACACGTCTCGAGCTTCTCCTTGTTGCGCTCCAGTCGCAAGGAGAAACCGGGCTGCACAGCAGGGAGAAGGGATATTGAAGTTGGGACTAAAGGCCCAACAGAAATTCCATGCTTTTCAAAATCTTTAAAAAAAAATATTTTATTAGGGACTCATACAACTCTTATCACAATCCATACATATACATACATCAATTGTATAAAGCACATCTGTACATTCTTTTCCCTAATCATTTTCTTTTCATTTTTTACATTTTATTAGGGGCTCATACAACTCTTATCACAATCCACACATAGCTTTTCAAAATCTTATTTGAATAATTTACTCGTGGCATTAGAATTATTAGAGCTTTTGATTAAATTCTTTACTTCTTATTATTTCTTTTAAAAACAACAAAGACGCTTTCTCTAACGATGCTGCTGGTGCTTACTGACATCAATTCAACGTCCAGCTCATAGAAAATCTGTGCAAAGCAGGACTGGATCATTTTATTGGCTGATTTTTAGAGGTAGATTAACAGGCCTTATTATGGAGGTATCTTGGGTGGACTGGCGCCTCTATCCTCGTACTGAGCAGCTGCAAAGTGCTCATCCATTGCACCCTGGAGAACAGGTCAACCTCCTATACTCTGACATCAACCTACTATAATTGAATTACTATCCCATTTCTCAAACCTGTCTCAGTTAGATAAAATGCTTTATTGTACCATCATAACACAGGGTAAATTTATCTGGGTAAGAAGGGGTTGTATGCTGGATACGTGGATAAAAGGAAGAATTGGCCAATTACTAATGAGCAGTAGCTTCCTGCTTAACAATTCTCCTTGACAAAGTTCCACATAGTGATTTATCCATATGAATATGCACACTTCAGCTCTAGGCAATCTCCTGGGTTACCGTTTCTTATTGCGTTTCCCTTAATCACGGCTTCTTTCAGGATTTGCTCTTTTCCTGGACGCCTCAACCTTCCCGACGACTATGTCAAAAGCTTCCAAGTTCAAGCATCATCGCCTTAGTGTTAGCTGCATAGGCCGACAGTTCCTGTTTGGATGCTTTGTCTCTTTCTGCCCATCATTGTCCCTTGTTCTCGCTATGAGATATTTCTGCATTTTGAATGATTACTTCATCTGGGAACTCTCTGGTTCCCTAACCTCTGTTCTATGAAACTACTTTTCTGATCCAAAGGCAATTATCATGCTCTGGTCGGAAGTGAAAATAGCTAATAGCTTTGAACTAAAAGACTTTTCACTTTAGTTTTTATCTATATTTTATTCATTTTGCTGTTGTTTTGATATCTACAAGTTAGTGATATAGATTCCATTGCTTTGTACAAATATTCTCACCACTTTTTCTGAGTTGTCATTCCCTCATTTACATAAACTCATTAACACTTAAAGTTCCCATGTAATCTTTTCTGTTGTGTATGAGGTCTTAGAAGAATGTAATGAGAACTTAGGGCAAATGGCAGACGAGGTAGGCAGCATCAGACTCTGCATCAAAGACATTAGACACCAAATGAAATAGATACAGGTGATAATCCTAGAACCTTGGGCTTAAGAGGAAACATCTACAGAAGTAGATTGACTATTGACTATGGGAATATTGACTATAACTTAGCCAAGAGAGAAGATACACGTAAGTAAGTTGTTAGCTATCGTTAGGAATGTACAGCCAAACTCAATTCTGCTTGTCTAAGACTAGTATAAGCAGCCACACCAGTCACCAACCATAAATGAGGTGAGACCCGTCCTGGTTCCTCACACCCCCTGGTAACCAAAGGATTGGTCAGCCCCTTTCGTCACTCGCAGAGTGGCTGGGTGTACCACCCCGGCACAGCTCCTGCTCTATCTGAGTTCTGCACCACATCCGTGGAGATGGGGTTCCTGGTGCACCTTCCTCATATCTGGTGATCCATGAACTCCTCCACATCAGAAGAGTAGAAAGTGGCTATCACCTAAGAAAGTTACAGTGAGTTGTTTAATTAATAACTATATATACTTAGTTGGGTATAAGAGTGCCTATTTGTAAATAGAAGAGAAATCGTTTCTACTGACTCATTATTAGTGCAAAACATTTTCACCTTAGTCCATGACCAGCGTCTGGACACACTGCTGATTAATCATGATAGGACAGCTTTGGGATATTCATTGTGCATCATGAATATTCAAAATAAATTTCTAGCGATCTCCCCACTAATGATCATGATCCCAATTCTACCTTGCAAACTTGGTTAGACCAGAGGATGCACAGCGGTACAGATGGGAACTGGAAACACAGGGAATCTAGGACAGATGAAACCCTCATGACCAACGGTGAGAGTGGTGATACCGGGAGGAAAAGAGGGGGGCATAGAAAGGGGGAAACCGAACTCAGGGATCTACATATAGCCTCCTCCCTGTGGGATGGAGAACAGGAAAGTGAGTGAAGGGAGATGCCGGGCAGTGTAAGATAAGGTAAAATAATAATTTATAAATTATTAAGGGTTCATGAGAGAGGGGGGAGTGGGGAGGGAGAGGGAGGGAAAAAAGGAAAGTGAGCTGATTCCAGGAACCCAAGCAGAAGGTGAATTTTGAGAATGATGAGGGCAATGAATTTATAAGGGTGCTTTACTCAATTGATGTATGTATGGATTGTGATAAGAGTTGTATGAGCCCCAATAAAATGATTTTTAAAAACGAATATATTTTGATTTGCATGTCCTCTTAACACAAAGAATATATTTAGAATTGGAGTATTAGAAATAAACTATTGGGGGGCATATGGGAAAACTATGGCCATACAGAACTAAAATATATTTAGAAAAACAAGAAAACTATATCTAAATAGTCAAAAAATAGTATAATTCAATGCAATGATGTTTCACATTGTAACTAGGACTTTTCTAATCTGGATGGATGATCTTATTGGTTTTCTAAGAATAGATTTGATGTCAAAGATTAGACACTTAAGCTCACATATTTTAGAGCTCCTCATAGATGCTCAGTGTGAATCTAGTTATTTTCACTTTACATAAAATAGTTGAAAATGAATACTATTTTATGAAAACTCTTAGGTGATGTGGGACAACTTTTTGGAAAATGGGGGACGATTCACATTTTAGAACTTTAAATGTATATCTTAACACTCGTGCAATAAGTAGAAGAATTAAAACGCAAAAAAATATATCTAACTTGCTCCCTTAGCCTCTCATAGCTATATAGAATCAGAGTTTTATTAAACAGCTCGGAACCGCACCGACCAAGACTGACCCTGGGCGATCCAGAGGAGGTTTGATTGTATCCTCTGTGTGCGAACCTATTTGGAAGGTTCCAGTGTAGAAGGAAATCTACAGTCTGGCTTGTAACAGTACTGTCTCTAGCAGAGACTCCAAACTGGGGTGGATGTTCAAATAATAACCTAAATTTTGCAAAGTTCCATAACAGCACAGTCAAGTCAATATCCAAGTGCATGAAGAACAGCTCGACCCATACAGACTTGAGTTGTTGCTGTGCTTTCTACGCACAGAAAGTGGTCAAGGTCAGCATTTGCAGTGGGCACTGATCCCTGTGGCTAGCTGGATTCCCTCCACACAGATGCACGCCTCACGATCAACCTAACCCCCTCTTCTATGCTGTCACTTAAGGACCGTGTGACTTCCTGCCTCAATGGGAACAGGTATACAAATGAAATTGGCCAGGTGTTATGGGATGCAGGAAGGAAACAACAAATCAGTCTTAGAAGAGGTACATCCGGAGTATTCAGTTAAAGGAGGATGATTTGACTTTATCACATATATTTTAGTCATGTTTTCATTTTCTACAAGTTAAACTAAGATATCATAGGAATCGGTGGTCCATTTCACAGGTGGCCCCTGGTCTTGTGTGGATAATAATATTGAGTTGAGCTTCTCATTCATCTCTTCCCACAGATGTAGTCAATTTGATTCCCATGTATCCCATTTGTCAGGGTCCATGTGTATATTTGCCATTATGTTGTTGAAAAAATGGTATTTAAAATAAAGAAGCCACTGGTCTTGCAAATTTCTATATGTAAATTCCATTTTTGTTTTTATCCCAAGATATTTTTGCATTCTAATCACCAGTAATTATCAATGCACCTACAATCTATGTTTGATCAATTTCAGACTGAAGAAGTTGATCATATCTTTCCATTTCTTCATCATTAACTTTAGTGATCAGTGGGTGAATTTGAATAATCATTGTGTTAGCTGGTCTTCCTTGTGGACAAATAGATATTACCTTATTACACAGAGCACTGTACTTCCAGATAGATCTTTGGGCTGACGATCTAGTAACCAGATGATTGTTCAATTGAGAAACCCTGGACCCATTCATTTCAGCTCCTTAGTGCATAGGATGCTGAGCTTTATGCATTTCATTTTACTTTTTTACAACTTCCAATTTTCCTTTGTACCTTCCATGTTCTGATTATTAGTGGATGCTCACAGATGTTTCTTCGCATTTTCAATCATGCCTCACCAGCAAATGTATGTCCTCAAAGCTGCCTTCCATCCACGTTATTGAGTCTAACTCAGCTTTGAGGCGATGGATATTCCCCGGTTGTATTTTAAGTGCCTTCCAAACTGAGGGGCTCATCGTCTGGCACTAGTTGAATGCTGTTTATAGTTTGCAGCAGCTAATCCCTCAGAAATCACCAGTGTAGTCCTTCTTCATAGACCCTTCTTAGTCTGGGAGTTCTCCCGAGGCCTGTGCACCGTGGGTGACTGCCCTGGTACTCTAAATACTATTGGCACAGCTTCTGGCATCACAGTAAACACATAAGCCACTCAGACTCACTGCCATTGAGCCAATTCTGACTCAGCTTCCCGTCCAATGGGATAGAACTTCCCCTGGCAGTTTCCAAGACTGGAATTCTATATGGGAGTAGAGAGCCTTGTCTTTCCCCCAACACATGTTACTATGGAATGACACTTGGCACACAAGTGAGGTGGTAAAAGAGAGAGTCAGCAAAATACAGAGGAAGACCTTCAGAGAGGTGGTTGACCCAGTGGCTGTAAAAATGGGCTCAAAGAAGAATGGTTGTGAAGCTGATACATAATCGAGCAATGCTTCATTTTGCTGTGCTTGGTGTTGCCGTGAATCACAACCAACTGGATGACAGCTCACAGTAACTATCACCATGTGATGTGCACACTTAGGCAGAGCCAGGAGAGTTCGCTGGGTATCTGGGGCAGTGAGGGAACTTCATCTGCAAGGAAGAAGAAATGGAACAGAGGAAGGATTAACTCCCTGTCTGCATTATCAGGAAATGTTCCAAGTATCAGGCCTCTGCTCAGTGGTTCCCTGGGCCAAAGGACTGCAACAGATTGCATTTCAAATAAGCACTTTTAGATAAATTTCTCCAGAAATACTATAAAAACAAGCTTAAAAATGGGAGGCCTAGAAAAATGACCCTCAGATACACTTGAAGATACGTGATTAATGTTCAGGTGTTTCTAACATACCCTATATTAAGACACTGAAGGCCAGAGGAGAATTACATCTCTTTAAACGTGTTACCAGTTGCTATCTCTAACACTATCCATTTGTATCTCTACTATCACCCAGGTCCTCACAGGGAATCGTTATTTCAATGAAAAGCAAAAAGACTCTGTATTCTGTACCCAAGGACATGGTCCCAGGACATTAAAGATGATTCATGTTCCTATAGCAGAAAATATACTTTTAAATAATAATATGTAGTTGGCTAGACTACAACCTGTTGCTCTGAAGGAGAGTCTTGAGAAGCCAGTTTCAGCATTGTATCTCTTAACTTGCTGGTAAGTGGTTCCATCAAAGGACACCGGTGTGTTCATAGATGGACAGCTATGTGGTTATGTCTGGACCGCTTCAATTAACAGCTTTTATTAGAGATTTCATTCAGTTTGACTTTGGCAGCTTTGCTAGCACACCATTCCTTTAAAGACATATTTCTAAAACACGGTCTATTGAGAATCTCATTGAGTTTTGTCCCATCACATAAATTGAACCTCTTAACGATCTCATTTATTTTTATTTATTTAACTTATTTTTAAAATTATTTTATTGGGGGCTCATACAGCTCAACACAGTTCATCCATCCATTGTGTCAAGCACATTTGTACATAGGCTGCCATCATCATTCTCAAAAGAGTTCCTTTCCACTTGAGCCGTTGCTAGGAGCTTCAAATTTTCTCCTTCCTCCTCCACCCTCCCTGCCTCATGAACCCATGATAATTTATCATTGTTTTCATGTCTGATACTGATCAGTGTCTCCCTGGACCCACTTTTATGTTGCCCATCCCCCTGGTAGGGGGTTATAGATAGACCATTTTCTTGGATTTCTCCTTTCTTCCCCCACTTTCCCCTTCCCCTCCTGGTATGACTACTCTCAATATTGACCCTGAGAGGTTTATCTTTCCTGGATGATCTGTGTTTCTAGTTCTTATCTGTACCTGTGCACATGCTCTGCTCTAGCCAGATTTGTAAGGTAGAATTGGGGTCATGATAGTGGCAGCAAAGAAACAGTAAAGAAGTAGAGGAAATGTGTATGTTTGTTCAGTGCTGTTCTGCACCCTGACTGGCTTGTCTCCTCCCTGAGTCCCTTCTCTAAAGGTTTGCGCAGTTGTCTACAGATGAGCTTTGGATCTCCACTCCACACTCCCACTCATTCACAGTGTTATGATTTTTTGTTCTAGATCTTAGATGTCTGACACCTGATCCCATGGACAACTCATGATCACACAGGCTGGTGTGCTTCTTCCCTGTGGGCTTTGTTGCTTCTGAGCTAGATGGCCGCTTGTTTACCTTTAAGCCTTTAAGACCCCAGACACTATATCTTTTGATAGCCAGGCACCATCAGCTTTCTTCCCCATATTTGCTTGTTCACCCATTTTGTCTTTGGCTATTGTGTCAGGTGAGCATCACAGAATGCCGGATTATTAGAAAAAATATTATTGCATTGAGTGATTATTTGAGTACTCCCAATGTCCATCAGCTACCTTAATAACTAAACCTATAAATATATGCACATAGATCTATTTTCTCATCATATGTAAATATATTTACATATGTACACACCTACCAGTATTTAGACCTCTATAAATGCCCTTTGCCTCCTAGTTCTTTCCTCTATTTCCTTTTACTTTTCTCTTATCCCACTATCATGTTCAGCCTTCATTTGAGTTTCAGTAATTCCTCTTGGTTAGACTGCCCTTGATCAAGTCCTACCAGGCTTCTTCTACCCTCCTCACCACTGAGTTTAGATCACTTGTTGTTCCCATGTCCCTGGGTTTGTTAGTACCCACTTCCTTTCCCCTGCTGCCCCCTCTCCTATGTCCCCCGGAACTGTTGGTTCTGTTGTTTTCTCCTCCAGATTGCAGAGATAATGATATGCACAAAATCAGACAGAGCAAAATAAAGCAACAAAAGAAAAGAAAACAACAACAACAATAAAACCAAGGACCAAAAATAAAGCCTATAAATAGTTCAAGGTCAGTCTGTTGACCTTTACTAGTGTTTTTCTGGTCGAGTTTTATGGGGTGCCACGCCCTGGACCCAAAATCTGTTTTTTGTATTCCCCAGACATGCCCTTAGTGTTTCACCTAAGTGTAGTGATGTCAGATCAGGCACAACTCCAGCACTGTGTCTATAGTGTTGTCCCCCGTAGCACTATGGGTCAGTGAAGGACATCATGTCTTGTGGTGGGGCTTGCCCTATGGTCCTCTCTGTGCATTTACTGCTCTAAGCAGGAATATCATCCTCAAGGCTTGGTGGGCCAGGATGTGCTCCACAATCTCTCCCTACCCCTTCGTTTGCTCCTGTGTGCTCTGATCAGACATGTCCCTCTCCCTGAGCTGCAGCTTCAGTGTTGCCCTCTCAAGTGAATTCTTCTGGGGAGAGGAGGCGGCTGTCCATGTTGTTGGGATTAGGGTACGCCCCTCAGATTTTACCGTCTCTTTTAAAGGAGAGTAATATGGTTATAAAAAGAACTACAGTTCTATGAGCATATTGGGTGCTTATGGAAGTTATTAGTGAACATAATGAAGTAAGTTGTAGTACTGCCAAGTTAATTATATTAACTTTTACTATTTGTCTGAATAAGAATAAAGGGTTCTGTTTTCCTTTTTCTTGAGATTTAAAACAATTTCTCATAAAATAAAAGGAGTTTATGTATAAAGAAACACACAAGAGAAAACTATTAAAATTTTTCTTTAATAAAAGGCTGAAAATTTTTTGTTAAACCTCCCAGAAGTTTTTCATTTAGGATTTATATAAATCTTGGGAGTGCTTTTCATAGCTCTGCTTTGTAATTTTTCCCAATAAAATTGTTCTCACATAAGAACCCATAAATTTCTAGTTCTAAATTATCTACATGTCATTAGAATTCGTTTTATGTTTGGTATTATGATATCAAAGACTAAAGGAAATCTTTAGCTAATTTACATTTGATGATACTTAGAATAGTACTATTGATATTTTAATAGAGAATTATTTTATATCGTCTATATGTTTTCAAAAGAGAAAATTCTGCACTCCTCATTTTACAAATGTATATTTTGAGGTTCAAGTTTATTTTCTAGGATAACACCCTCTTCACTTATACACTAAAGGCATGTGGGAGTGAAGGTGGTGATGTGGCCACCAGAAAGCTAGCACTTAAAGATCTGGGCAGTCAGTTCTAGGGCGCTCCTGCCAGGAGGGAGTCCTGCACTCCCTGGATGCCAGAAAACAGCTGACGGGTCAAGTACACCAAAGAGTTTGAAAGTTGGGGATTGGCAACACCTTCTCACTGTTTCTGACTTCCCCTGCACCAGCTGCCTCTCCCTCCCTCCTGCAAAAGCCAATCCTTTCTTGCTCCAAGTTCAAGTCACCCAACAAAATCTCTCATCTGTCTGGTATCTCAGGGCCCTGTGTGGGCAGCTTGGCCGAGACAGCTCCACTAGCTAAGCCACACTTTTCAACATGAACTTAATTTTCTTAGTTCTTCTTTCTCAAGCACCCCAACCACTACTTGCACCCCTCCTCAGAATGACAGGGATGTGCACCTACCAACCTTGCCAGACTGCATCCCCATCCAAACTTCAGGTTTATGGCTTGCTTTTGGTTTCAATAGTTTTAATATACTTCTTTCATTTTAATTTGATCTGTATTCCTCGTCTCCCCAGGTTTAGACGTTATTTTATTAGCATATAATTCACATATACAATTTAATCACCAGTCATATTAAGAAGAGTTGTGCAGTCATCACCACACAATCAATTTCAGAACATTTTCACTCACTGTTAGCTCCCCATCCCCCCCAACCTCCTCTGCCATGCCCCGAGCCATTTATCAATCTAGTTACGGTCTCTACAGACCAATCTATCCCGGATTTTATTAACAGAAAGTCTTACAAAACAAATAACCAAACAAAACAACAACGGCAAAACAAAGAAAAAGTAAAACCTCAATCAAAAAGAAAGCAGAAAATATTTAACTGAAACAACTTTAAAGTGGGTCACTTCCGCATTTCAAAGTGGCTCCGGCCCTGTGGATACACATGCCTCTTGGGCAGACTGAGGCACGCCAGGGTTTTATTTTCTGATTTTTAAGTGGCCATTTTACTCCCTGTCCCCTGAGAGTACATACCCGCCCATGTTCCTGCTGCCATGGACACTGAGCTCCGTTTGCACACCCACGCAAGTCCCTGCCTATTTGTTCTCACATTGGCTTCACACACACAGCATTGCCTCCCGCTCCTTTGGCCTCCCTTCCTTCCTCACTGTTTCCTTCCCTCTCTTTTTCTCTTTCTTTCGTCTCCTTCAATTCGCCTTTGGGTTTGTCTCCCTCTTTTCACTTCACCAGCATGCGTCTTGGAGTCCAGGTTTCATAGTGGTTCTACATTAGGATGCTAACCATAGGTCGTCAGTTTGAAACCACCAGCCGCTCCATGAGAGAAAGATGAGGCTGTCTACTCCCATAACAGTTACAGTCTTGGAAACCCACACGGGCAATTCTACCCCTGTAGAGTCACTGTGAGTTAGAATAGACAATAACCGTGAGATTCTGGGTTCTGGTGAAGCGGAGTTGAGAGAGCTGGCAGAGTGATGGTGAGAGAACAGAGTGTTAAACCTGTAAAATAAAAACGGTGAGGTAGACAAAATCCTGCTCCATGGGCTCACTCTGCAGCTCCAAGAAGGGAAGGCTAAACAGATGTTTGCTTGGGTTTCCTTCCTTTTTGGTTTCCTACTGATAGCCACTGAGCATGACAGCACCGGGACATTTATATCTGGAAGATAAAGGGAATGGGACGTATTAGGAAGAAAATGAAGATGCTCCGTAAATCCACTCCCTAGAGATACCTCTGAATAGGGGCTCACCCTCAATCAGCGCTAACCAGAGGGAAATTGTGTGACATCTTTAAAAAAAGAATAACAATTGTCAACTCATTTGTGCCCAGTGAAAGTATTACTCAGGAGTAAAAGAAAAGAATGAAATAATACCAATGGGGAACTTGAAACATCCAGAATAAAGAAATGGAAACAAAAAAATTATTGGGGTACACAGAGTATACTAATATCCTTTTGAGTATTTCAAAGTGCACTTACTGGTTGAAAGCAAAAGTTAACATTCTTAGGTGAAATTTTCAAATGTATATACATAGAACATACATCATACATCATGAAGTGGGGCAGTTAAAGGGGTTCTGTGTTATTAATATTTCTACATTCCAAGTAGAAATAAAAACTTCTCACTTTACTATTAAAGATGTACTATGAGCTATTAACAGTGAGCTGTCATACTAGTATACCGTTATATAATGAAAACGATTACAAGAATAGTATCCACAACCGTGACTAGGAAATGCATCACGAAATGAGGTAATGCTCTCAATGGTGACGTGGAGCTAAATTTAGAACAAATAACAGAGTCTCTTTTCAGGGTCCTTGTGGAAGTTTTAAACAATATACTCTTGATACTTAAATAAATAATGGTAGGCATGTATTATGATGAAGCATCTGTTCATAAAGATGAAGGATTGACATCAGTATCAATTAAAAATCAATGTTAAAAATAAACCCTGACTACTGGGTCAATAGGTCACATCATGATAAATGGAAAAAGATTGAAGTGATGGAGGATTTTGTCTTGCTGGGATCCACAATCAATGCTCAGGGAAGCAGCAGTGAGGGGTGCAAATGACTGCATTGTGTTAGATTGGGTACATCTACTGAACGAGGCATCTTTACAGTAGACAGCAAGGGTGGTACTTTAGGGCGAAGGTTTGTGTGCCTGACCTCAGCCATGGTATTTTCAATTGTTTCACAATCAGATGAAAGTTGGATATTAAATAAGGAAGTGCGAATAAAAATTGAAACATTTGAATTATGGTTCTAGTAAAGCATATTGAAAGTAACATCTACAACATGAAGAATAAAAAATTATGTCTTGAACGAGGTTCAGCCAGAATACACCTTAGAATGCACCTTAGAAGCAGGGATGAGGGGGCTGTTTCATGTACTTTGGGTGTGTCTTCAGGAGAGACAAGTCTTTAGAGAAGGGCTTCTTTAGAGTTGGGCATCGTGCCTGGCAGAGGGATGGTGAGAAAGAAGATCCTCTACAAGATGGATTGAGGCCGCGGTGGCATCATCATGGTCACATATAAGAGTGGTTGTGAGGCTGGCTGAGGACTGGGCCGTGCTCTGTTCTGTTGTCTGCAGAGTCGCTATGAGTTGGAACCAACTCTATGGAAACTAGCAAGAGCATCCCTCCCTTTGTGTCTATGTTTCTATCTGTTCTCTTTTTATCCAGACATTATTCACATACCCTCCTCCAGTTTAAGTTCATGTTAAATCAATGATGGATCGAACCATGGTACAATTTGGTACTTAGTCAGTTGACCTCTCTCTTGACCCAAACTGTGTTTGCTATATGCTTAAATATTCCCCAGTTGTTCCAAGAAAGAAATTTCTTCTTTGGCTCTTTAAATACTGTTAGTGGTCTATTCATTCTTACAATTTATTATTTATATTATTATTTCTTTCTTCATTCTGTTTTGTTTTTATTGTTTCTGTGAGAATTCCAGCAGTTTAAGGAGCACAGAGGAGTAGCTGCAGAGAAGCAATACCTGATGGATGGCTTGTTGGGAATGCGGGGAGAGGAGGCGAAATTGGAGAGCAATCAATAAGTGCAAGAGGGGCAAGAAGCATTCGAACTGATTGTGATGAGATATATAAACTCTTTTAAAACAATTTAACCATGAAAGTGTATGCTATGTGAATATTATATCAAGAAACTACCGGGGGAAAAGAAAGAATGAAATCAAGGTTGACCTATGTTTATCACACGTGAAAGAAGAGATGTCCACTTAGAGGCATTGAGTTCATTCTAATGGTGGTAGAACAATTTGGAGAGTGATATCAATAACAGTTGTAAAACACAAAGACTATAATAAATGGCACTGAATTATACACATAGACTTTGTTGAATTGGAGAATATTTTGCTGCATATATTGTTTCAAAAATTGAAAAAAAGAATTACTTGGAAAATAATGCATACACAGAAGAAGATGTTATAAAATTGATGGTAAATATTGCACATATATTCTTGTTATAATTGAACTATTTAATTGTATGATATGTGGATGCAGTACTAATAAAACTGTTTAAAAAGGAGAAAAAAAATCTATTGTTCATATTTTCACAGGCCCTATTTGCATGCCAACAACTAGGCTTAGAGCGTCAATACATCTTTTGGTGTGCACAATTCAATTCGTAACAATCAATAAGAATATAAATGGGGATGTACTTCTATGATTGAATAGAGAAATGAGAATGAAAATAAGTACAAAATTTTGAAACAACACAGATGGATTAACCAAACCTAACGTGGAGTTAGTATGGAAAGCTATTTAATGAGAACCCAAAGTGGAACACGTAGTGCAGACTGAAAAGTCATAGAAAACTTCTTGGGGAAGATGTTGATGTGGCTTTGAGTGCAAAGAATCAGAATAAGTGGTGGAATGAGGAGCAAGCAGTCAGTATTTAAAATTGATAATATGAATAACCATAAACAATGTCCTGAAAACTTGTAAACAGATGGTTATTTAAGAAAATTTGGCAAATAGGACGGCACAAAATGTGCCTGGAATATTGGGTATAAGTGGTTAGTACACTGAGAACCTTGTGAACCATGATGAGAAGATTGATGTTGATCCTACAGGCGATGAGGACATGGAGATCCTTGGGGCAGGGGGTTAATGGGCATATTTATATTGGGACCATTGTTTCTGGAAAGTAAAAAAATGAAAAGAAAGAAAAATATGGACAAAGGGACAATAATTAGGAGGTTACTGAAGGAATACAAGTGACAGCAGAAGCCCTTGTTAGCTGCGTGGAGAGGAAGGACAACACCAATGCACACATGGGCGCCCTGACCCTTTATTCTTCACTGTCTTCATTCGTGCTTAAAGGGGATGGACCAACAATACAATTTTTGAATAATTTCATCTTCCCCACGAGAAGATAGGATTACTAAGTAAGGTGAGTATCTGGGTTCTAAGACTTCTAATTGTACAATGTATTTTCTTAAAGGACTTACTTGTTTGCTTGCTAATTTGTTTTTAAGATACCATGGCTATTCTGAAGGTACCAATGCCTCATTGTGCTCTATCTCAGGTTAATAAGAGGCAATCCAATAGCATTTGATAGCAGCATTGAGTCAAGGAGTTAGAACAGACTCTAAAGTCCAAGGATCTATGACCACGCCTAGAGAACCCCTAAAAACCAAAGTAAGGGACTAATGTGCCAACAGCATGCACAATGGCATTGCAGAAAGGTGTCATTTGGAATTATGCATAAATCTGATGTGTTCTGTCTCACATAGCAATCTCTGCTTTTGTGTCTAGGTTTTATAGTCCATTGCATAGAATTCACAGACAAAATTCACGATTAAAGGGTTTATTTGGGAAGTTAGCAGGTTACAATGTATGGGAGAAGTGCTCAGGATGCAGATATTCAGTCAGGATATGCCACAAAGTCCTTTCAGAGCTGTTATTAAATGCCTTAAGGCCAGCTCATTCCAGTGTGAGTCTCAACCCAACACACTTAGCTCCAGCTTCATGGGTCAGTGAACTAAGCTATCCCAATTAAGGGCCCAGAAGAAACCCACTGCGCCAGTCAGTCTCGTGCACGAAGCAGCCAAGCTCTACTTGCTCTGCAGGCTGTGAGGTGCACTGCTCGGGCTCCTGTGTCTGCTGTGGATCCTCTGGTGTCACTCCTCTGGTGTCACAGCTGCCTGCTGGATCAAGGAGGTTTACTTCACAGGGTTCTCTGGGTCTTGGGGACACACTTCACCCCAGGCTCTTTCAGGTAGAAAATTCTCCACCCCTGCTTCTCAGAGGACTCATTTTATACCCTGTTTGATGACATGCACAATGAATCTGGCTACGGAGTGCTCACAGATTAATCCTATCAGTCTACTCTGCTACCTTGGTACACAGGACCATGCAAGAAAAAGGTCATTTGGTGGGAGTTACAAAAGTTTAGCTGAAAGAGTCACATTAAATAAATGATTGCCCCTGACACTCGTATAAATATAATTATCCTTCTTTTTTATACATTTCTCTTGTGATTTTGTGATTGTACTTTCTAATGACTTTCTCAAAGCTGAAACCTAATTAGCTTACAAAGAGATTAAATTGATTTTTAAAATAAAGCAGATGTTGATATAAAAATTTTCATTCGAATTCTCAAACCTATTGATTTAATTACTTTAAAGTCTTTTCTATAGAGGAATAAACCAGTAATTGTCTGCTACTCCAATTAAACTAAAAGCAATCTTGAATATGTTTTTGATCATTAGTTTTTGATCATTTGATATTGTTTGGGATGGAACGTTTTTACATCTCCATCCCATAAAAACACTCCTATGAATCATTTCCACATCTTGTCTGTCAAGTTGTCAAGTTGTGGTGGCTTGCGTGTTGCTGTGATGCTGGGAGGTGTATCCCCTCATATTTCCAATATCAGGAGGGTCACCCAAAATAGACAGGTTTCAGCAGAACTTCCAGACAAAGAACAGACTACAAGGAAGAAATAAGCTGTCCATGTCAGAGGAATTAGCCATGGCAAACCTATGGACAGAATTGAAACATTGTCCGTTACTGCAAACCTCAAAACAAGAAGCAGAGCATTGGCAGAGATAATACCAGAAGATGAGGCCCTCGGGTCGAGGGTAAAAACAAACAAATATCCAAACTCATTGCCATCCAGTTGATGTCAACTCATAGACCAGAAGGCACTCAAAATATGGCTGAGGGACAGCTGCCTTCTCAAAGATGAGTCAGCCATAATGGCAAGGACGGAGCAAAGCCCGTGGGAGCAAGACCTTCAGAGCTTTAGTTTACTGGTGGAGCACAACTGCAAACAAGGAGGAACAGTTGAGAACATCAATTGGAAATAATAATTTGGAAATGGAATGCACAAAGTATAAATCTAGGTAAGTTGAAATTTGTAAAAAAATGAAATGGAACACATAAACATTGACATTCTAGGTATTAGTATGCTGAATGAACTTGTGTTGGCTATCTTAAATCAGAAAGTAATATGTAATATGATTTACTGTATGGGGAATAAAAAAAATCAAGATAAATGACATTGCATTCAACCCCAAAAAGAATACTTCAAGGTGTATCTTGAAGTACAGGGCTATCTGTGATAAAATTATATACACCTATCTAAATCTAATTAAGACAACTGTTGTTCAAACTTATGCACCAGCACCAAAGCTAATGGTGGTGAAATTGAAGAATTCCATCATTATCTTCACCTAAAATTGATCTAACATGAAATTAAGAGGAAATGATCATTCTTAGTAATCAGATTGCAAAAGTTGGATCCAAAGAGGAAGAAGCAGTAATTTGAAAATATGGCTTAGCTGATAGAAAAAAAGGTGGAGAACAAATGATAGAATTTTGAAAGAACAATGGTTTCATCTAGAGTACTGTTTTCAACAACACACAAGCTGATTTCTCCATTGAGAACACACAGAAATCAATGGACTGTGTCTCTTGGAAGTGATGTGGACAGCATCAATATTAGCAGCTAAATTAAGGCCAAGGCTGACTGTAGAATAGACCACAAATGGCTCATCAAGTTCTGATTAAAGCTGAAGAAAATGAAAACACATACCTGAATACCAAAATATGACCTTAAGCCTCTGCTATCGGAATTTCGAGAACAACTCAAGAACATATTTGATGCATTAAACACTAAAAACAAGGCCTGACTGATGAGCTGTGAGATGGCATCAAGAACATCATATATGAAGAAAGTAAATGGTAATTTAAAAGGAAGGAAAAAAATCAAAGTGGATGTCGGAAAGGAGTCTGAAATTTGCTCTTAACCATAGAGTAGCTAAGGTACATGGAAGAAAGTATGAAGTTGTGATGTTAATAGAACATTTCAAAGGAAGCTCAAGAAGACATAATACATTATTATAATGAAATGTGCAAAGACCTAGAGTTAGAAAACCAAAAGAAAAGAATGCACTCAGCATATTTTACACTGAAAGAACTCAAGAAAATATTAAAGTCTTGAATTGAATACTGAAAGATTCTTAGGGCAAAATATGTTGAATGATGAAGGAAGCATCAAGAGAAAATACTGAGTTACTGTACAAAAAGAACAAGTCAATATTCTACTACTTCAAGAGATAGCACATTAGCAAGAATAATGGTACTGAAGGAAGAAGTCCAAAATGCACTGAAAGCTTTAGTCAAAAAAAATTCTCCAGGAATTGATAGAATACCAATGGAGAAGCTCAATATCATCAGTTCAAACCAGACAAAGGACCAACTGTAGAACAAACCAACAATTAGTAGTCCATATGCAAATTCAGGCTAAAGCTGAAGAAAATTAAAACAAACCCACAATAGTCAAAATTCAATCTTAGATATATCACAAGTCATCTTCTGAAGAACAGATACGACTCATTGAACACTAATGACAAAGGCCTGATTAGCTGTGGTATGACATCTAGAACATCATATATGCTGAACGCAAAAGTTCATTACAGTACAGGAAAGAAAGGAAAGACGAAGTGAGTGCTCTTACACACAGAGCAGAAAGCAAATGGAAGAAATCATAGAGAAAAAGCCCTGAACAGAAGATGTCAAAGGTAATTATAGAAGACAAAGTAAAATATTATAATGAAATGTGCAAAGACCTGGTACCAGAAAATCAATTAGGAGGAACACATTCACCATAACTCAGGTTATAGCTGAAGAAAAAATTCAAGCCTTTTGTCTTTAAACTGTCTAAGTGAGGTGTCAACACGCTGACATGGTAGAAGCACACCAGCGTGTGTCACTCAGTATTATAAATAACAAAATTCACATCTGAAGGAGGAAATGGTATCAGAGCTTAAATTGCGAACGCCTGGTTCCAAGAAGGCTGTGGATGGCACGGATGCCCAAACTCCTTTTGCAGGGTCCACGTATGGATTAAGCTTCCGGTGAAGCCCTCCTGGCCATATGGCTGAGAGATGTGAACAGTCCTGTTATCAGAGAGCAAACATTGCAAGTCAATTATGGCAGGTGTAGTTGGTAAAATGTAATGCCATCATTTAACCTCCCTTTGATCTATTCCAAAGTTGTTTGAGTTAAAAAATAACTAAAGGGACAATGCACATGGAGCCAGCCTCTGGTTGATCCCTCTGACCGTACACCAGGGATATGACTAGTTTGCTGTCATGCAGAGTACACTGATGATTGTGATGCCGTTAGGTGAAAATTTTAAGACCTTATTATTTGATCTCCTTTTGGATACATTTTTAACTTATTTTAATTTTTAACATTTTCTGCTGTTAGTTTGGGTGTTGCTTCTCTGTATATGGAACACAACATAGGCAAAACTATGTAGTCAGTAACTAGACTAGTATGTCAGAGTATGGGGTATGGTGGGGAAGTTGAGGCAAAATGAGGAGCTAAGAAGGAGGAGTACGGAAGTGAAGAAAATATTCAAAAATCAGTTGTGGTAATGATTGTATAGTCCTTAATGATGTGATTGAGCTATTGAATTGTATAATATGTGAACTGCAAGCAAATAAGTGTTTTAAAAATCAAGCCTGAGTTGCAACATTGAAGCATCCTAAGGACAAGCTATTAAAATGTGAAGGTGTATCAAAAGAACATGGAAGGAGCATGCAGAGTCAGGCTGCCAAAAAAGTACTGGTCAGTATTCCACCACGTCAAGAAGTGTCATGTGTTGAAGATCAGACAGTGCTGAAGTACAAATTCCGGGCTGCACTGTAGGTCTTTGGGAAAAACACAGGGCTCCATGAATTGACAGGGTCCTAATTGAAATGCTCTCAAATGCGGAAGGAACTCTGGAGGCACTCATGTGTCCATGGGCAGAAATTTGGAAGCCAACTGAATGTAAAAGATTCAGAAAAAAAAAGAAAATGATTAGGGCAAAGAATGTACAGATGTGCTTTAAACAAATGATGTCTGTATATGTATGGACTGTGATAAGAGTTGTATGAGCCCCTAATACAATGTTTATTTAAAAAAAGATTCACATGTGTACCTATTCCAAAGAAGCATACAGGGCAGAATGTGCCAATTGTTGAACAATATCATTAAGGGTAGGTTTACTGAAGATAATTCAGCAATAAGAAGAATGAGCGAGAACTGAGGAGATCTTCCTTATTATTATCTGACTTTCTATCTGGCAGCCATATTCAAACAAAACAAACATTTTCACAACTGAACCTATTGAAAGCATCATGTTAAATGGAGAAGAGATTGATGTTGTCAAAGATGGTGGTTTATTTGGATTCCTAAGTGATGCTCATGGAAGCAGCAGTCAGAAAATTAAACAACACATTGCCTTGGACAAGTCTGCTGCTCCAAGTCTGTTTAAAATGTTAAAGAGCAAAGATGTCACTTTGCTCCCTGACCAGAATAATAATAGGACTTAATACTGTAGTGGGGTAATATTTTGAAATAGTAATACTTTCAATCTACTTAGAAATTCCTCTTTATATTGGAACACATTCCACATTAAATCTAGACCTTAAGGGTAAGACGTCTATGCCCTCAGTACTGAGTGGTACAGCAGTATTATGATAATAGGAAAATAAAAAGAAAAGAGGTTGATTTATGATTCCAGTTTCCAAATACGCAGTTCAATTAATGACACAATTCTTAGAAGGATTTGGACATTTTAGAGGGGGGGGCGAATTACACTACCCAAATGAACACAACCATGCACAGAGTTGAAAACAGCTTGACTGCAGGCCCTTGGCCATAAAGTAGCATATGAATTACCCCCAAATGTCATGTGTCATTGATGGAGCATGAAATTAAAAAAGAAAAGATGTTTTACCAATGGAAAAATTAATTTTAGGGATAATTATTAAATAAAATTGCTATATATTAAAAAATATACCTATTTTTGTGTAGCTGATTTTTATTATATGGTGATCTATGAAATTTATATCAACTATGAATCATTCTAGAAATATGCCTGAAAATGTTGCTAAATCATTTGTAAGAATTACCCCATGTTTAAATTAAATTAAAAATTAATTTTTTAATTTACCAAATTAGTGGTAAATAATTTTCCCATTTATTACCACTATGGGTAATAATTTTCCCTTTTTAAAGATGAGCAAATTCTCATTGCCCATCTTTTGTCACCTAATATTTCATTGTTTCTATGTTTTCTATTCTTTAAACATTATAAAGGTGCACAATAATTGCTCACCAGTGGCAATTAAAAGTTTCCATAGGTACATATTTGTCAAGGATTTCATCTTATTTGGATCCACAATCAATGCTCATGGAAACAGCAGTCAAGAGCTGAAAAGTCAAATTGCACACAGCACAAAACCTCTTTAGAGTTTAAAAGCCAGGATGTTACTTTGGGGACTCGGAAGCACTTAATCCTAGCCATGATATGGCAATTGAACATTGAAAATAGGACCGAATAAGAACTGCTGTGAAAAAAACAAACAAAAATGAACTGCTGTGTTTGAAGTGTGATGCTGGTGAAGACGCATGAGAGCACAGCAGAGCCCCGACCTCCACGCTAATCTGTTCTAGGAGAAGTGTCGATGCAAAAGAGTTGAGTGCCAAACCAATTTCTCCCCTAAGAAATAACTGAAAACGGATTAATCCATTCTCAACCACCAAGTTTTTTACCCTAACCTTGCCTCTTTATACAAAACATGACACGGGAATTTCAAAGTAAATAAGTTCAGAGTTCAATAATATAATTTAAATAAGAAACACAACATTAAAAGCATTTTTACTAACTACAGTATGGCCCATAGCTTAAGACTGATGAGGATCTGGACACGGATGTGGAGAAGAGGTGTGGAGAGAGAGTCATTGTTTGGAGGGGATTCCTTAACAGCTTTCTAAAATTATCACCAACAATATCGATAACATGGTTAACCAGTTCCTTATCATGATTCTTTTCAAAAAACTCTGTCTTAGGAAACATTTTTTTTTTATCTAAAACAGTACAAAAAGCCACAGAAACTAAGAAAATTCTAGCAAAACACTGGAACACTGCTGCAAACGGTTTAAACAGCATGTACTAACAGTGCCAAATAATGCTGAGTGACCCACACACGAACCGCTCTTGTTGACAAAGATCATGTGCGTGGGGTTGGACTCCGATGTTTTGTTTGAGCTTCGATGCAAAATTTTCTGGACATTTCCCACTGAAATCCGATTATGTCTAATACTGAAGCAGTTGAGTACCGGGGTTCTACTGAACTCTGCTCTGCTGAAAGCACAAACAAGTCTGTCTGGGAAGCAGTGTGGACAGCGCACTCCTTAAGGGCAAGGCTGGCGAGGCTTCGTCTTCCATACTTTGTTGTCAGAAGAGACCAGTCTCTGGAGAAGGACTTCATGTTTGGTAAAGCAGAGGGGCAGCCACCCAGAGGAAAGTTCTGAAGGAGGTGGGTCAGATCATGACTGCAACAATAGGCTCCAGCAGGGGGGCGATTGTGAGAATGATGTGGGTCTGCACTGACTCAATCACACCCAACAACAATATAGGTCTTTAAATGTATCTGGTGCTGATAAGATCATTTCCTGTTTGCTTAATTTTACTGACTCCAACGCAGACTAACTCTCTGTACACGGAGGGAAACACTGATGGGTCAGGCATCATCCTCACGATTCTTATGTTTGAGCCAGGGGTGAGACACCGCCAGTTTTTATGTTAGGCAGAACCAATATATAATTTATTGATTTATTTTTAGTTTGGTGAACCAGTTGTTAAAATAGATGGTAATCAGCGTTCTCCTTAAGGTGGGAGACTGAGCAGCCATCCAGTGTGGAAATCACAAATTTCCATTCCTTATTCTTTTTTGTTTTAAACTTTCATCTGAGTAGCAGCACATTTTAAGGGCCCATAATAATGGTATAAAATATTCCCTCTATAGATATAAAAAATTAGACAGAACTATACTTATAGTATTCACTTATTCATTTCACAAGATTCACTATATTTTTGATGAAAGACTACATTTTTATTCCCTTGTGTTTGCTATTTCAGTAAATAAACAAACAACATAAAGGGGAAATTTTTCAAATAAAAAGAGGTTAATGCGCTGTCGTTCTCTTCTGCTTAGTGGTATGCTTCAAAATCCCATGAGATTTTATGAGTGAATTAAGCAATTCTTGAAATTGTTCAAAGAGCTAAAAATGTTGTCAGAACCATTGCTGAAAGTGCAGCAGAGGCAGAAAGGGGGTTTTCAAAGGTGAAAATAATATATTCAGAGAAAAGGCGTCACCCGTTTCTAATACATCAGACAAAATGACTATTGTCAAATGTATGGACTTTGAAGCTTTAGAATCTAGAGGAATGGGATCCCACTCCTAATAGTGAGAAGAGGGTTAGGCGTAAATCACACAGCTGATGGGGCTCAAGTGAAAGTGAAGAATGCTACAAATGAGGATGCCAATCAAGAAGCAAAATGGAAATATCTTAAACAATAGTGTTCTTGCTTTTGTCAGGTATTATTTAATATTTTCCATTAATATTTTAAAACTTTCTTATAAGATAATCAAGTTTTGTGTTCCTCTTTTATTGTTCTTAGTTAAATATTAACTGTTTGAATAACTACCTGACAGTATATCTTTTTTGGTGCTACAAACGGCCATTAGGGCAATGATTCCACCACTGACGGCAGTCCATTTCATTGAGTCTTGCTCTCTTAGCAAGCACACTATCCTGTTACATCAGTGGTTCCCAACCTTCCTCACGCTGCGGCCCTCTCGGACAGTGCCTCATGTTGTGGTGACCCGCCCAACCATAACATTATTTTCGTTGCTACTTCATCACTGTAATTTTGCTACTCTTATGAATCATAATGTAAATATCTGATATGTAGGATGCACTTTCATTATAACAAATTGAACATAATTAAAGCATAGTAATTAAACACAAAAATATGTAATTATATCTTATGAAATATTTATTTCTCATTATAAATAAATAAATTTTTTGTCTTGAAGCATGGTGTAGCATGGGTAACAGTCTTAATATACAACAGTAAACCACATTGCTACATTTTGCATAAAAGTCAACATCAGTGTGAAGGTTGAGATAGCTCCTTTCTCACCCAAGCAGAAATTCTCAGGGAAGTCGTTGCAACAGCACAACGAAGACCATCCATTTTCCACAAGAAGTCTACTTCTGTATTTATAAGTGATTATCAACAAGGTGGAAAAACCTGTTTACAAATGTATGTTGTTGGATATGGAAAAAGAAGGCACACACAGCCTCAGACAGAACAGGTTATAACTCTAAACACATGAGCCAGAATTTTGTAATTGGCATTGTAGAGAAATCAGTTCTTGCTGCATAGCTGTTAATACGTTCAATGAACTCCTCTTGTGCTGTCTCAGGAACATCTTCAACTTTGTGAATGGTCTTCTGGCAAGCGCAAATGGGGTTTCAGGTAGATTTGGAAAATATGTGAAATTTTGTCTGCAAGCATGTGCAAGTGTTCTTTCACAGAAATTATCATCGTAATCCTTTTGTCTGGTTCAATGTCATGTTCCTCAAAGAAAGCAGAGAAGGTAGACAACATGTAAATTTTATTTTCATCCTTTTTTTTTGACCAAAGCTTAAGTTTCATTTGGAGTGAGCTGATCTTTTCAGACAAATCCAGGCATGTTCCATTTGATCCTTGCAGTAATAAATTTAACTCATTCAAGATGGCAAAGATGGCAACTAGGTAAGCTATTTTCTGCGGTTAATTTTCATCGCTGAAAAGTGCTTCAAACTGTAGTCTTGCTTTCTGATTTAAAAAGGTTTTGAGTTCATCACGAAGCTCAAAAACATTTTAAAACTTTTACTTTGTACAAACATCTCACTTCAGTATGAAATAGCAGAGCATTATTCCACGCATCTAACTCATTGCACAGTTGTGTAAAGAGTTGACTTATTAAAGTACTCTCCTTTACAAAATTGACAGAACTTATGACACTTTTCATTACTTCCTATAACTCTTGTGGCAGCTTCTTCATTGTTAATATTTGCTGGTGATTCATGCAGTGAGTTCTGATGACTTTTGGTGACTCATTCAGTACCAAACATTAAAATCCAGATCGATATCCTAACATAGCTGGAGCACCTTCTGTGCAAACACCACAAACCTTTTCCCAAAGAGTTTATTCTCTTTCAGAAATGAACCGACTGTGTCAATTACATCACATGGAGTAGTTGTCCTTTTAAGAGGTACAGAGAAAAAAAAAACCCAGAGAAAATTTATAAAAAGAAGGGAGGGGAAAAACAGAAGGGAAAATAAAACAGGAAAATATAGAAAGTATAGAAACCGAGGAAGGAACATATAAGAAGAAGAAAGGAAAGAGAGAGTAACAAGGCAAGTTAAGAGAGAGGGGAGGAGAGGAAGACAGGAAGGGAAGAAAGGAGGGAGGGAGGGAGGAAGAAGGAAGGAAAGTAGAGGGAGCCAGGATACAGCGAAGAGAAAACTGTCTGGCAGACAAGGGTGCGCTGAACACCCAGTATGAATTGACTACTTCTGTCAGCCAAGGTTTTCACAGGTTCGGGGATTACCCATAGGTTGTCATGATCCCAACAACCAAATGCATTGGCATAGTCAATAAAACACAAGTAAACATCTTTCTGGTATTTTTGGCTTTCAACCAATATCCATCTGACATTTGCAATGTTATCCTTTGTTCTACATCCTCTCTGGCCAGACTCAGAAGAGGATGTAGAATTGCATCATATGCATATGAAAGTTGGACATTAAATAAGGAAGATGGAATAATCTATATGTTTGAATTGTGGTTCTGGAAGAATACTTAAAGTACCATGAACTGCCAAAGGGATAAATCTGTTTTGGAAGAAATATGACCATAGTGCTTCTTAGAGGCATGGTGATATTTCTTCTTATGTACTTTGGACAAATTTTCAGGTAAGACCATGAGGTAGTTAGTTTATTGTGCCAGCTTAGCCGATAAACACAAGTGGGATTAATTGAAGGGAGGAGAGATAAATGGCTTGGTGAGCCTTAATTTTGTCTCTCGCTCTTTGATCATTGGACCAGTGTGCAGCTGCCTTGCTTGTTCTGTGCCTCAATTTACAGACTACACTACCTGTGGGATGCCTAGCCTGTGGACTGTGTCACTGTAAATTGAGTTCCCTTTAAGACAACAGGATTGGAATGTACATCTCTGGAGCTGGGGACTGATGGTTGGTGACCTGCCTTGCTTTTTGCTGCCTGTGCTTATATAGCTTAGCTCTCTCTTCAGAGGACTACCTGACGGCCCTCAAGACTTAAAGGACTGCCAGTGTCTCACAATTCTCTCACAGGAGTGAGTTGCACTGAACCATTCATACTGCTTTATAATTTAACTGCTCATTTCTTGTATTATCTATCTATCTGTATATAATTGAACAGTTCATTTCTTTTGTTATCTATCTATCTTTATAAATATATACATATCTTTATAAATATATACATAAAATTACTAGCAATCTGGTTTTGTCTTTCACACAGACCAGTTGTGGAGAAGGACGCTGTGTTTTTAAAGCAGAGGGGCGGTGAAAGAGAGGAAAACCCTGAGGGAGCTGGACTAACACCGTGCTGCAAAATGGGCTCAAGCACAACAATTGTGAGCATAGCTCAGGAGCAGACAGTGTTCCATTCAATTGTGCAAAAGGGTTGCTATGAGTCGGACCCAAGATGATGACACCTAGCAACAAAACAGATGGCATCTCGTGTCAGGGTACCTGGTTGGAAATAGTCCATGCCTGCTCAGAAGGTGGGCAACGTCAAGATACTAGCTCTCTGAAGGAACCCTTTGGAGCTCAGAGGATGTTGAGAGAGGGGTGACTGGTGGCAAATGGAATTCGTGTCTGTGTAATATCCCAGCAGTCAAATTCATGAGGTCATGGTTCTAGGCTCAGAGCTCCGGTAGAACAGGAACTATGCAAGTTGTTATTGGTATCTGGTGGGTGAGGGTAGAAACCAGTCACTAGAAGGATATTAGAAACAAGGTAGGATCCCATCTGTCTAGTCACCAACCATCGGTGTGTGATCATTTTGTCTGGCCCCTCTCCTGAACAAATGCCGCTTGTAAAAGTTCAAGATGCCCATGGCACATCAGGTCAGCCAACAATATGATTGTCTGTTTCCTCTCTTGCCACTTTGTTTAATTTCTTCTCCTATTCAGCACTCAATGCACTCTGTAGCCTTTCCTCTAAAACTCAGGGTTCTAATAGCATCATCTGGACCGGTCTCATTCAGTGTCTGGGTCTTGGTTGTGAAGAGTCGATGTAGCCTATCTACCTAATCTGCCATTTTACTGAAAATCCCATTGGTTTTAACTGCCTTTTTCCCAAGAACGTTTGAAGTCCCTTTGCTTACACATACCCATGGGTTAGGTTTAGGTTAACTATTGTTACAACCCTCAAATTTCTAGTAGGTCAACACAATAGAATTTTATTCCTCACTCACAGATAGTCCAGTATGAGTTGGTAAATTATCTGATTGGCAGGTAAATGATCAGTGTGGGAATTTAGAGACTCAAACACCTTCCACCTTCTCTCACTGCCATTGACTCCATTCAGACCCACAAGGATGGAACTGTTCCTGTGGATTTCCAAGACTGTAACTCTTTATGGGAGCTAAAAGCTTAATCTTTTCCCTCAGAGAAGTGGGTGATTTTGAAATACTAACTTCATTGTAAGTACTCAGTATGCACCACAGAGTCTATCAATTCATAAGACGTTGGGGTCTCCTGAAGACAATGATATAAGGTGAACACATGGGAGTTTCTTACAGGCATGGCTTAGCAAGTGGCATGTGCCATTTCTGCTCAGATTATATTGATATGAATCAGTCATATGGCCAGTTAGTGGGATGAAAAATATAGACAATGACAGGCAGCTAAACTGCCAGCCTCAACTCTGTCTGTACTGTAAAAGTCAAGTAAAAATAGTGATGGACAACTAGTCATATCAAACTACCGAAATATGCCTCTCTATTCCTGCTAGCTCTCTCCCTCTCTCTTTTCAAACATATCACCCACCTTCTAGATACACATCTAGCGTTCTACATGATTGTTCTTCAGAAATCCTTTGCTGTCCTAATTGTGTAGAGAGAGTCACCTTAGTGTAGACAGTTACGTGGAAGATAATTATCCATCCTTGCTGACATAGTCTTGGGACATTTACACATTTTGACTCCGATTTTTATTTTTAAAATACTTTTATTGGGGGCTCTTACATCTCTTATCACAATCCATACATTCCTCCAATGTGGCAAGAACATTTGCACATATGCCGCTATTACCATTGCCAAAGCCTTCTCTTCCACTTGAGACCCTGATAGCAGCTCCCCAATTCTTCCCCCTCCCTCCCCTGCCCTCTCTCCCTCATGGATGATTGATAAATTATAGATTATTTTTCCATATCTTTCATCATCTTCCATTGCCCCTCACCCATATTTCTATTATGTGTTCCCCTGGGAGGGAGTTATTGATTGATCTTGGTGATCAATTCCCTCTTTCTCCTCACACCCTCCCCTAGTAATTCCTGGATCCATTCCCCCTTTGTAACCCCACCTTCTCCTGATCCTCTCCTCTCTTTGTTGGCCCTGAGGGGTTTATCTATCCTGGATTCCTTCCTGTAGTTCTTTGGTGCTTCCTTCACCCCAATATCATGGCCTCAATTCTACCTTACAAATTGAATTAGACCAGAGCATGCACACTGCTACAGATAAGAGCCCGGTTTTCATTTTAATTTCTTTCCCCAGTATTGCTCCACAAAATAAGATTTATTTTCTGTTCTTTTAATTTGTAAATCTGGACTCTTCTATTGCAAATAAAGCTTCATGCAAATATTTTGTTCTAACCAAACATCCCTTCCTTTGGTCATTTTTCACTCTCCTGCCCTTACTTTGACACCAGTTTTAGTCTTCCCCAGCCTCTGAAAATGCAGTTTCTTACTTTTTTAATGCTTTGTATTGTGCATCTAATATCAATATGTTCACTATGATAAGTCATATGATAGTAAAATCAGTGCCTTTTAAACTTACCCTTTTTTCCCAAGCAAGCACCCAGTTTGATGATTGCCTTTGGCAGGAAGATGTTGGAAAATTTCCCTAGACTTCCATGTAGTTAGGTTGATTACGCAACTGTTTCCTGCAGGACAGCCTCTTTGACCAATGGCATGCCACATGCAATTACATGTGGGTGGCTAGTCTCAACGATGGTCATTCTTTGGATTAAAATAAATGGTTTGAAAAAGAAACAAAAAACAACAAATCTTACAAAATAGTGTAGGCTTCCAGTTTCTATGATGGGAAACATAAGAAGGGTTGGTTATACGGTCCCCTTGATTAAAAAAAAAAACATTATTCTTGATCAAAGATTGTAGGTTTTGTTGTTCCATATTATTTTCATAAAATGAATCAAAACTAATTTAATCAAAACTATGAATGATCCACTGCAAAAATCCCAGTTCCACCCCTATCCAATGCATATGTGCACAGTTATAAAAAATAATTGAATACAAGTTCATGAGGGTTCAAATATTTCACAGCACTTGAAAGCTAATTTATATTTACTTCAGTGTAGTAATAACAATGATCTCTGAAGCAGGGATGCCCAACATTTCTGTAATTTGTGACCCTTCATAAGGTTTTTTAAGACCCTCAATATCTGAGAATCTTCCTTAAAATAAGGAGAATGGCATTAAACTCTTTGTTGTATTCTTGTAAGGATGGTTAATTTAATGAACATGTTTCAAAATTTAAAAGAGTGTTCAGTGCAAGATCAGGGGGTGGCACAGTAGTTTAAGCACTCAATGGAGAACTGAAATATCAGAAGTCAGAGGTTTGAACCCCGAGCTGTGCTGCAGAAGAGCAGGGCAGTTCCAAAAAGACACATTTTCTTAGACACCAAAGCAGGGTTACTTTGTTCTCTAGCAGTGGTTGTCAACCTTCCTATTGCTGCGACTCTCATAAAGCTCCTTATGTTGTGGTGACCCCACAACCATAAAATTATTTTTGTTGGTACTTTATAACTGTAATTTTACTACTGTTATGAAGCGGACAACCCTGTGAAAGGGCTGTTCGACCTCCAAAGGGGTCGCAACCCACAGGTTGAGAACTGCTATATGGAATCAACTCAATGACAATTACTTGCTTTGTGTTTATTTTTTGGTACATGGCAAAACCATATTTTTGAATAAATTAATTTACAGGAAATTAATAAATAGGAAATGTTTAAATGCTTTTTCTAGAGTTTGAGCTCAAATACAATATGCCATTGCTATTAGTCTGCTTTATTCAAATATCCTTTCACAAAAGCCTAAATAGAACCATTATAAAATCTATTAAAATCAGTACATTGGCACATATGACTTAACATGGTTTTTAAGAGTTTTATTCTTACCCTTGTTTAAAATATTTTTTAAAGGATTGAGTAGAAGACACATTTTTTTGTTTCAACTCAGTGTCTAAGAGATTCTATTTTGATATGATTGATATACTTACCCAAGAAATGGTATTTAGGAAAGGGTCTTAGTACTCTTGCATACTGAATAAAAGGGCAAAATATGCTAAAAGAACAAGAATTAAGTGTTAGAAGTAAACTGTTAAACTTTTCCTCTCATTCCAGTCATATTCTATTTACTGCCTTGAGCTCAAGTGACACCATTGGGTATGTGCTGGTCTGCTAACTGCAAGGTTAGCTGTTCAAACCCACCAGCTACTCTGTAGGAGAAAGAGGAGGCTGTAGGCTCTTGTAAAGATCTAATGTCTCAGAATCTAGCTATAGAGTGTCTTTGAATCAGAAAAGACTTGATGCCAATAGTTTGGGATTTTTTGTAACAAAAACGTGACATAGATGGTAATGAGTTTGAGTTTGGTTTGTTGCTTATAAACCCATGAACAGAATATATTTGGAATTGTGTTCATTTGTCTACTTTGAACTATTCCTTTTTTATTTACCCTGTTATCCCCAACTGTACTACTTAAGCATGAAAACATGAAACTTTTATTTAAGTTTTATAAAGAGATGTTCATTTGTCCATGTGTATGTTAATTGATTAAAGGACTATCTTAAAACACAATTGACAAAGAATATTAAAAAGAACTATCTTTCCTCTGTGTTAGTTTGTCAGTATATATGTAGCATTCAAAGTGGAAAATGAAGTTATATTACATATTTTAACATATAAGTTAAAGTTTAATATTTAGAATATTATATCTTATACACACAATTATACCTTATACATAGTCAACATATGAAATTTAATACTTAAAATTAAAATACATAACAAATCTCTTGGAAAGGTTTGGACAACAAAATAAAGTGACATAAACTATTAGGACTTCTTAAAATTCCTTCTTCCTGCATGGATCACACCATTTGTCTGTTAGTTCATTGTTTTGTGGTAGCTTGCATGTTGCTGTGATGGGAAAAGCTATGTGCTACCAGTGTTTCAAATACTATCAGGGTTATAACATGTGCACATGTTTCAGCCGATCTTCCAAACTAAGGTGGAATGGGAAGAAGAATCTGGTAATTTGCGCTTGAAAAAAAATAACCATATTTTCAACCACCTAAACCACATGCAGAAACCGGGTGGTGAATAATTAAGATCCAAGAAGGTTGAATGCCTTTTAATTATGACATTGGCAAAAAATATTGAATATATGATGGACTTCCAGAAGAATCAGTTGGAAGATTTATTGTCAGAAAATTTCTAAGCAGTGAGAATGGTACAATTTCATTTCATGTGTTTTAGACACGCTTCCACGAGGGGCAAGCACTTGGAGAACATTATGCTTAGTAAGAGATGCTTGGTCAATGGAAAATCCACAACAGGACAGGCTGCGACAATGGCCAAAACCAAGTAATTATTGTGAGTATGGTACAGCGCTAGGCAGTGTTTCGTCCCATTGGACAAATAGTTTTCCTTAATGCGAACCAACTCAATGGCACCTAACAATGTCATGAATACATTGGACAATAAGAATAAGATTTTCTTTAAACTCCAAAAATGCTACTTTGGAATAAATTATGGCCCACAATTTGGCATTTGTAGAAAAGCCTCTTGACCCATTCTGTATAATTATGTGGTTGGGGTTACTTGAAGTATTTAATGTTGACATCACAATGGGGAAAGATGCTCCAGGAAAAAGAAATATGCAATAAGAAAACATATTTTTGTGCATTTAGAAACTTTTGAATTAGATATTTCGCACCATATAGTTTACTGTAATGGTTAAAATTTTAGACAGTGATTACATTAGAATCTTAAAAGGAATTGAATTATTTTTAACTTGTCTACTTTGCTCACTCACCACTTGTCTGTGAGGTTGCCATACGGTGGTGGTTTGGGTTGTTGTGATGCTGGAAGCTCTGCCACCAATATTTCGAATGCCAGCAGGCCACCCAAAATGAATAGGTTTCAGCAGAGTTTCCTGTGGTAGTTACATAATCGGGTATCAGTTTGAGGATTCGGAGTGAAGGGGTGGAGTCTAGCCTATAAATCAGATAATACCTTGATGACCTCATTTGGAGGCACTAAGGAGATGAATAACTCACTGGAGGTGGAACACATTCTCCCTCCCTGTGACTCATCCCTGTGGAGAAGACACATGGAGAGAGGTTGATGGAGCCAGAGAAGCCGTGTGGAGACCCCTGCCAGTGCTGAGATGCTTACAGCGCCACTGGATCCATAAGACTTGCAACCCACTGGCCTGTGATCTTCCTGCATTCATCATCATTACGTGTGTTTCGTGAGTCTGAAGGGGACTTTATAGATGGGTATCAGACATATGAGCTAATATTAGGCTTATGGACTTGATCTGAACTGGGTTGGGATGCTTTCTCAATATTCAACTGCTCTTGTATATAAAGCCCTTTCTTCTACACATCTGAGTTTCTATGGATTTGTTTCTCTAGTCAACCCAGATTAACCCACTTCCAGAATAAGAACAAACTGTGGAGAAGGAGCAGGTTGTCTACTTTTGAGAAATTAGCTGTGATAGCCTTTGGACTGAAGTTAAACATCGTAAGATACTGGAGACATTATGAAATGAAGTATGACATTGTCAGAGATAGTGCCAAAAGGTGAAGCCCCCAGGTCAGAAAACACTCAAAATATGACTGAGGGAGAGCTGCTTTCTCAAAGTAGAGTCGATCATAAGGACATGTACAAAGCCTGTGTGAGTAAAGCCTTGAGACCATTGTTTGCTGATGAAGTATGCCACAAAATGAGAATAAAAAGTGGCAAACACCTATCAATAATACTCGGAATGTACAAAGTATGAATCTAGGAATATTGGAAGTTTTAAAATAATAAGCTGAAACACATAAAACTGGACTTTGTAGGCATCAGAGAGCTGAAATGGACTAGATTTAGCATTTTGAGTCAGAAAATCATATGGTTTATAAGACTGGAAATGAGTGAAACAATCAAGAGGCATTGTATCATCATAAAGATTTCAGGATCTCTCTAGCTGAATAGAAAATTTCAAATGGCGGATTGAGAAGAAAAATACAAATATTAAAATGAAATGTGCAAGGATCTAGAGTTGGAAAGCCAAAGGGATATCTTAAACTGGAAAAATATTCAAGAATAAAAATCAAGCCTCAAGTTGCATATTGAAAGATTCTATGGAAAAATATTGAATGCTGCAGAACATATCAAAATAGGATGGGTGCATAAGCAAATGTGATGAAGAAAGTGGATGGTGCCTCACTATCAAAATACATAGCTTCAGGGTCTTCAAAGCTTGAAGTGAAACAAGGAGCCATCTAGCAGGGAAGCAACTAAGCCTACATGGAATAAGCACACCAGCCTCTATGATCATGAGTTCTCAATAGAATCAGGTAGCAGGTATCAAAAGATCCTAAACAGTGGGGACAAGCCAAACCCAAGGAGGTACATGTTATTCCAACACAAAGAAAGGGAAAAGAGGAAAGGGGGAGGGAGAAAAGGGGCAAAAAAATGGAGGTGATGGCACAGGGGAGCTGGCACTAACCCACCCAGGGGGAGAGTATTGTTTATGTGTCCACAGAATTGGGAGTGTGCATGCAGACCCCACCATGGCATGCCAAACCTTGAGGGCAATGTAACTACATGGAGCAATGCATGAAAAGAGTGGGCTACAGGGCTGGTCCCAATCAGAGCCAAAATGACCCCATCTCTAGGACTATGTGGTACAGAGGACAACCCTAAAACCTACAGGTTGGGGAGAGGAGCCAGCAAGCGACACCCACATGGAAGCAAACCAGGAAGGAAAAGGAGAAAGGGACAGTTTCAGCCCCATATCAGCACAACAAGCCTGGAGGAGACAGCCTTGCATGGAGCTGCCAAGGCACAGAGAGGACTGTAGGACTGACAGCAGCAGAAAACATGATTTCCCCTCACTAAGGCATAGCTTGACAGAGGACAATCCTGGGGACACTTGGCAGAGAGCTAGTCCGGTCTGAATACCCCACAGCAAGGCAAACCAAAAAGGGAACATAACAGATTAGCAATGGGAGCAAAGCAAAGCCACAAAGCCCCTCAACAGCTGCCAAAATAGACTTCAGGGCAGGAGGAGCAGCTCCTGGAATCCCCCCAGAACCAGTGGGGAGATAGTCATAAAGAGCAGCGACAAACCCAGAATTATGTATGCTGTTTGTTTTTGTTTTCTTTGGTTTTTGGAGGGTTTTTTGCTAGTTATTATTATCTTTTTAAAATTTTCACTTTTCAATCTTTGCTGCCTTTTTGTTTGGTCTCTGTTAATGTTGGTTTGCCTACTTATGTAAGAGAGGCATTGGAAGCCAGCTCTAGAGAAAGCAGCGGGACTGAAGTTTCCTGCAGCATGTGGGGGAAGGACGAGGTGGGGAAGGGGATCAGTGAGCAAACATATAGGGGAACAACTAGAGAATTAAACTCAGCATCCAGGAGGATACAGAGATCGGTGGTGTGGGAGTAACAACAATCTAACTGAGAGGAATTACTAAGAGGCAGAAGAAGGGTGAGCATGATGGTGGGCAGGAGGAAGGTAAAAGGAAAGAGGAAAGAACTAGGAAGCAAGCTATGGATAGAGGTATAAGCAAAGGTGTGTACATATGTAAATACATTAATTCATAAAAGTAGAGGTATCCCTGAGGAATACCAAAAATAGACTTTGGGCCCAGGGCATAGCACAAATCAGACTCAATTGGAAAACACTCACAAAGGTCAACAAATAGACCTGGAAAATGTATATAGGCTTTCCTTTTTTGTTGTTGTTTTGTTTTTTTGCTTTTGTTGTTTTGTTTTGCTTTGTCATATTTTTGTGCTTATCATTGTCTTTTCATGTTTATCTAGATAAGATAGGTGGATAAGCAATCTGGAAGAGAAAACAATGGGACCGATGGTTTGGGGGATCATACGGGAGAGGGCAAGGTGGGGGAAAGAAAGTGGGGTGCTAACCAACCTAGGGACAAGAAATAAACAAGTGATCTAAAATCGATGGCAAGGAGGATGTAGGATGCCTGGTAGGGCTTCATCAAGTTCAATGTAACCAAGAGGAATTACTGAAACCTGAATAAAGGCCAAACATGATAGTGGGACAAGAAAGAGGAAAGTGAAAGGAAACAGAGGAAAGAACTAGGAGGCGTATTATATTTATGGAGATATAAATACAGGCATGTACATATGTAAATATATTTATATATAACTATATAAAAATAGATCTATGTACATATATTAATATGTTAAGTATTAAGGCAGCAGACGGGTATTGGACCTCTAATCAAGTACTCTGTCAATGCAAGAACACTTTATTCTAATATCCTGGCATTCTGTGATGCTCACCTTCCCTGCATAATAGGCTAATGTGGTGAAGAAAGCTGATAGTACTCAGCTATTACAAAAAAACAATGATTTGAAAATAATGATGACAACATATGTACAAATGTGCTTGATACAATGGATATATAAATGGATTGTTATAAGAGCTGTAAGAGTCCCCAATAAAATGATTTTAAAAATAGAGAGAGAGCAAGTATGAGAAGAAAAAAACCCACAAATGATAGCATTGGTGTTGCTATACTAAGAGGATAAATCTGTTACAAATATGTAATAACAATATCATGAAATACCAACATAAATAAAATGTTTTGTGGTCACCAATAATTTTTAATCATGTAAATGGATCTGACAAAAAATTGAAAATTGCAGGCATAATGAAATGAAAAATTATATGAAATATTCTATGTATGTAATTATTAACACTTTTCTACACAGTGACTTAAATGATCAATAGTATTAAAATATGAGTAGCATATACACTCGAGTATAAGCCAACCCAAATATCAGCCGAGGCACCTAATTTTACCACAAAAACTGCATTAAAAATGTGCTGAAAAACCTGGCTTATACATGAGTATATATGACAACGTAACTTAAAATCAAAAGAGGGATCAGCATATGTACATATATATATATGGCAATACACTGAGGTAGTCAATGGACTTCGGGCCTCTGCTCATGCCCTCCCTCAATACAAGAGCTTTTTGTTCTAACAACCTGGCATTCCATGATGCTCACCCTACCAGCACATTCACTGAATAGAAAGTTGGTGCACAAGCAAATGTGGTGAATAAAGCCCAGATATAAACATACAGCTTCTGGGTCTTAAACCCTAAAGTTAAGCAAGTGGCCATCTAGCAGAGAAGCAACAAGCCCACATGGAAGAAGCACACCAACCTGTGCGATCATAAGGTGTCAAATAGATCAGGTTACAGGCATCAGGGAAGAAAGAAAGAAACAAACAAACAAAAAAACACACGTTTTTGAGAAAGAGGGAGGTTGGAGCAGAGACCCCAAACCCACCTGTAGACAATGCGACATACCTTCCCAGGAGGGTCACAGGAAGGGATGAGTCAACTAGGGTGCAGTACAGCACCGAAGAAGCCCACAATATCCCTCTGGTTCCTTGAGGCTTCCTTACCTCCCATTATCATGACCCCAGTCCTGGCTTTCACTTCAAGCTAGACCAGAGCACGTGCACAGGTACAGATAAGAGACAAGACCTCAGAACACCCAGAATCCAGGAACGGGAATGGGGGTATCAATACCAAGAGGATAGAGGGAAGGTGGGAAGAGGAGGGGAGGAAGGAGGAAACAATTGCAATGATCAACACATAACCACAGCCTCTCCCCTGGGGGGATGAACAACAGAAACCATGGAGGAAGGGAGAAGGCAGTCACGTAAGTAATTTATCATTAATCAAGGGGTCATAGGGAAGGGGGGAGAGGTAAGAGGAGCTGATATCAAGGGCAACAGAAAGCAAATGCTTAGAGAATAATGATGGCAACATATATACAAATATGCTTGATACAATTGATACATGGATTGTTATAAGAGCTGTAGAGACCCCAATCCAATGATCTTTAATAAAATAAAATAATATAACCCAAACAAACAATTCTATTGATGCAAATGAGAGGGGTCAGAGTGGAGACCCAAAGCCCATCTGTGGACAATTGGACATCCCCTCACAGATGGGTCATACAGAAGGGAAGATTAAGCCAGGGTGCAATATATCACAGACAAAACACAACATTCCTCTAGTTCTTGAATGCTCCCCCCCGCACCACCGCTACCACGTACCTCAGTTGTACCTTACAAATCTTGATAGACCAGAGTACATACATTGGTACAGATAAGCGGTCTTGACATATGGAACCCAGGACAGATAAATCCTTCAAGAACAGTAATGGGTGTACCTACATCATGAGGGTAAGGGGAAGGCAGGGGACAGGAGGAGAGAGGGGGAACCGATCACAATGATGGATATATAACACCCCCCTCCCAGTGGGACAAATAGCATAAATGCAGTTGAAGGTAGACAGCGAACAACGTAAGATACAAAAAAAACAGCAATATATAATTGACCAAGTGTGGGAGGGTGGAGGAGGGAGGGGCAAAAAGAGGAGCTGGTACCAAGGGCCCAAGCAGAAAGCAAATGTTTTGAGAATGACGATGGCAACATATGTACAAATGTGTTTGATACAATTGATATATGGATTATTCTAAGATCTGTAAGAGCCCCCAATAAAATGATTAATAATAAAAAAATAAGAAGGAAAGGATGCAGAATCATTGGACAACAGCAACAACAAAAAAACCTAGAGCTCATTCAATTATTTCAAGAGGGAGCATATAAGCAGCAACCAAGGAATTTAAGAGAAGCACAAACTGTATAGAAAGGATTAGCCAAAAGCAAGGCTCTAGGAATCGATGGAATCCCAAACGGCATGTTTCAACAAGTTAGTGAAGCATTGGAAGTCCTCACTTATCTATGGCAGGAAATTTGAAAGATGACTACTTGGCCCACTGACTGGAAGAGATCCATATTGGTACCCATTCCAAAGAAAGGTGACCCAAAAGATTGCTTAAATTATAGAAGTCACATGCAAATAAAGTTATATCAAAGATCATCCAAAAATGGTTGCAGCAATATATTGATAGGGCATTGCCAGAGGTGCCAGCCAGATTCATCAGAGGACATCGAATAAGAGATATCATTCCTGATAACAGATGGTATCTTGAATGAAAACAGAGTGTAGTAGTTACATAACCTGTTGTCAATTTGAGACTGAAGAGTGAAGGGGTGCAGTTTAGCCTGTCAATCAGGTCATAGCTTGATGAACTCTGGAGGTGGGACATAAGCTCACCCCCTGCAAGACATTCCTGTGGACAAGACACAGGGAGGTATAGTGGAGCCCTGGAGCTGAAGGACCCACCTGGAGACCCCTGCCAGTGCTGAGATGCTTACACCACCACTGGATTCACAAGAGTTTCCACCCACTGGCCTGTGATCTTCCTGCATTTGGCATCATTGCATGAGTCTGAAGAGGAATTTATAGATTGGTATCAGACATATGGGCTAATATTGGACTTAGGGACTTGATCTTGACTGGGCTGGGGTGTTTCTAAATATTCAATTATTCTAGCATATAAAGCTCTTTCTTATAAACATATTTGAGCGCCTCTGGATTTGTTTCTCTAGTCAACCCAGACTAATGCATTGCTCTTAATCACAGAGTAGCTAACGCAAATGGAAGAAAGGATGAAATCAAGGAGCTAAATAGAACATGTCAATAGAACAGTTTGAGAAGACAAAGCCAGTCAAGTGATCAAATAATATATCACAATGTGTAAACCTGCTGCACAAGGCTTCCTGAAAGTTGGGGAAAATAAGGCTGTTACTTTGAGGACTATGGTGCACCTTTCCTAAAACATTTTATTTTCAATGACCCCATGTGAAAGTTGGACATTGAATAAGGAAAATTGAAAAAAATCACTATTTTTTTTATAATTATGGTGCTGACCATGAAAGTGCCGTGGACTGCCAAAAGAACAAATAAATCTGTCTGGGAAGAAATACAGCCAGAATGTTTCTTTGAGGCAACGATGGCGAGACTTTATATTATACTCTTCAGAGATGCTGTCAGAACAGACACGTCCCTGCAGAAGGACATTCAGCTTGGTAAAACATCAGTGCAGTGAAAGTGAGGAAGACCTTTGATAAGATGTATTGACACATTTGCTGCATCCATGGACTCAACATGAAACAATTGTTCAGATGAACCTGGTTCAGGCAGTGTATAGTTCTGTTGTGCACAGTTTAACAATGAGTCAGAAGAGAGTTAAGGGCACCTAACAACAACTTAATCCACAAGACTTCTGTTCTCTCTGTTCTTAGCAAAACAACCAATACACACTTTTACAATGACATTAGAACAAAGAAAGGGACGGACTGATTTCAAGTAACAGTTCTTTGAAGTTACAAATTCCCCAGGACACCCTTTAATGCAGTTTGCAATGACAATAGTTCATGAGATCTGGATTTGGGGACTAAAGGAATTAAAACCTAATGAGTGTACCACTACACCTGTTGGAAGTTCAAAAAGAGAATGACGTTAGTGGTTAGATTTTAGTTTCGGATTCTGGCCTCACTTTCCATGTTTCACTCAAGGATATCCCAGGAAAATGGATAAGACTCACAGTGGATAGTCTTTCCCAACTCCTTACATCTTTATATCAGGGATGGGGAGTCTAGAGCAGGGCAAACTCTAAAAGGAGACACGAGAGCAAAAGATATGTGGGAAGAAAAATGTGGACCACTGACACCTGAAAACAAACAAACCAAACCCAACCTGCCAACAAGCATTATCTGCATATTTCCTAGTTAAAAGCTTCTAGAAAACCAATACACAACTTCAACATATTGACATCTGACACTTCTATTACAACCTAAGCACAAACGTGGAAGCTATAAAAATGCAGCTCTATGTCTCAAGTGTGGGGTAGGTTGAAAGTTAATTTTTCTCCCTGAATTGATAGATTTTGGGGAGAGATAGTTTACTTGTATTTATTTATCTAATGACATTTATTTTCTGCCTTTCTAGATTAACTATTAGATCACAGAGCAAAGATATATATATATATATATATAATTTTTAAAATCTCATTTTTCATTTGGAATTTAGTACTGAAGAACAGTCCACTACACCACACACCTGAGCTGACGGTGAACGGCCCTAGCCTTGAGTTAGAAATCTAGATCCTACAAGTTAGGACCTGGAAGTCCATTCCACAGGCAAGTCTCCTAGCTGAAGGCATTCAGTTTGCGTAATCCATGTGCCAGAAACTATATTATTCTGCTTAATGTCTCTGCCATTGCCACTGCTTTGCCAGTCCTGTAATATCATAGCTCTGTTTATTGGAAGTCAGTATGCAGGCATCACATCTCTAAGTCATCTCCAAAAGGCATGCTCGGAATCTTCTCTGCTTCTTCTTTCTTGTTAGTAGTGAAGTCCCACTTTTACTTCTGAGACAGCAAAATTAATCTTGGATATTATAATTTTTGAAAAGTTACTGAAAGAATAGAACTTTACAAATCTTAATTTACTTTTAAAATACCCATTGTTGCAGCTATGGTATCAATCAATCCCCTTGAGGGTCTTCTTTTTAAAAAAAATTTAGCATTGCCTCTCTACTCTATCAAGCATTGTGTTAGTCTGAGTACTTTAAAGAAAAAAATCCACATAAACTCATGTATAAGTGAGAGTTTTATATAAAGGTTAAGCGCACATCAAGAAAACATCCCAACCCAGTGCTACCCAAGCCCACAAGTCCAATATTAGCCCATATGTCCGACAACAATCCACAAAGTCCTCTTCCATCTCACAAAACACTCATTATGATGCTGACTGCAGGAGGAAAGCCAAGTCAGTGAATGTGTAAGCATCTCAGCACTGGTGGTGGTCTCCACAGGGCTGCTCCAGCACCCAGCGCTGTATCAGGGTAGGTCCATGTGTTTGCCCCTCAGGGATGTCTTGCAGGAAGTGAGCCTGACCTGCTGAAGAAGGGAACTGACTAAGGCAATTGTACCCTGGTCCGACCATCAGAAAGCAAGAGACCCGAGAGCTAGAAAGGCGAGGCTCACCGAGCCATTTCTCTCTCTGCCCTTCAATTAACTTCACATGTGTTTATCGGCCAGGTAGACACAAAAAACTTTTAACTATCTCAATTCACCTCTTGCCAACTTGACACTTGTACATAATTCTTTCTCCTCATGATTGCAATTAAGTAACACCTATACCTTAATCCTATAATCCTGTGAATATGTTCCCCCACCTATGAAAGTTTGTAAGCCAACCACTTCATGCCTTTATCCCCCAATTTTGTGTATCCAATTTACATACTGCCCACTTATATCAACCCAGTGCTCTGAGGAGACAATCATATTTTTCAAAATGAAGAGTCTTCATTCCATTTGGAACCTTGTGAAGTCTGCATCCATCAGCAAAGTCAAATCCGACAGGCCATCCATAAAGTCAGCAACAATATGCACCATTTCATAGGCTCAAAAATCTCCATCTGGTCAGGTTTTGATCAACTCAATGTGGGCTGTCTCACTCAGCATCCACAGGATGCCCATTGGTCACCTCCCTTTAGACCATGGGCTCTCACAAATACTCAATAAGCCTCGCCCCATTGTGCTAGATCATTAACTTTAGACCAGTCAACCTGCTCTCATCTTCTCCTCTTTTTCTTGTAAACCAAATCCAAAGGCGTCAGTGGCCAAACTGAACCCAGCTCTTTATTGCTGCATTTTTTCCACTTCCACACAACAAGTAGATCCAGGTGGTCATCTAGCAAGCGTCTCAGCCTACACACAGGCTTCCTTTAATGCTCAGTCCCAGAAGGGAGTTTTCTTCATGGTTCCAGATTATTTCCAGCTTCTGGGAAAGACCATTGGTTCATGAGTACTCCAAATCACTGGGTGGGGCATATCTTTTCAAAGCTTTCTTTGCAGGCAAGGCCAAACCCCATCTAAAGACCAAAATTTAATGGCTGAAACCAAATGGGCTTATAAACTTTCTATTTTCATATTTCCCTTATTTTTCCCAGAAAACAAGTAAACAATGTGTCTCTATATAATCTCTGGCTAGACAAAGAAGAAAAATTTCCATGAGGGAGAGGTCAACAAACATCTACTCTCCATCTTATGATTTATTTCTCCAGTACCCCACTCCAGGTACCATAATGTGTTAGTCTGGGTATTTTAGAGAAACAAAGTCATAGAAACTCATATGTATAAGAGAGAGTTTTATATAAAGGGTAAGTACACATAAAGAAAACATCCCAACCCAGTGCTGCCCAAGCCCACAAGTCCAACATTAGCCCAGATGCCCTACAACAATCCACAAAGTCCTCCTCCGTCTCACAAAACACATGCATTGATGCTGACTTCAGGAGGAAAGCTGAATTGGTGAACTTGTAAGCATCTCAGCCTTGGCAGGTACCTCCACATGGCTGCTCCAGTACCCAGGGCTGCATTGGGAAAAGTCCATGTGGCTTCTCTTCAGGGATGTCTTACAGGAAGTGAGCCTTGCCAGCTGAAAGAGGGAACTGCCTAAGACAGCTGCACCCTGGGCCAACCATCAGAATGCTAGAGACTGGAGAACTAGAAAGGTGAGGCTCACCGAGTCATTTATCCCTCCTCCCTTCAACTAACCCCACATGTGTTTATTGGCCAGTTTGGCACAATAACCTTTGGCTATCTCAAGCATGATGTCCTTCTTTAGGGAATAGTGTCTCCTGACAATATCCAAAGTAGGAGAGATGAAGCCATTCTTCTACCAGGACAGATTGAGCTTTCCTTTTCGCAGTCTGTCACTCAAACTCGCTGCCATCAAGTTGATGCTGACTCATAGTGATTCACCGGTGGGTATCTGAGGCTGTAATTGTTTATAGGAGGAGAAAGCCCCATCTCTCTCCAGTTGAATGGCTGGTGGTTTCGAATTGCCGAGCATGCAGATTGCAGCCCAATACATAACTGCTATACCACCAGAACTCCCAGCATTCATTGTGCTTTCAGTATTCTTTGCCAAGCCAATTCAAGTGCATTGACTCATTTTTGCTCTTCTTTGTCTAATGTCAAAGTTTCACATACATATCAAGTCATTGAAAATAAACATGGCTTGAGTCAGGGCCACCTTAATCCTCAAAGTAACATCCATGCTTTTCAATACTCTAAAAATACTCTGTACAGCAGATTTTTGATACAGTGATGTCATACTCTTTCCATCATTTTTGGACGCTTCCTGAATAATTCAATGGTTTTCCCATAGAATTTTTCATATTGCAACTCAAAGCTTGACTTTTTCTGGAGCTCTTCCTATTTAAGAACAGTGAGTATGTTCTTCCTATTTGGTTCTCTAACTCTTAAGTCTTGGCACTTCTTATATCTTACTATGTCTTCTAGTGCTCCCCTTTGAAATGATCTGTTCAGGACTTCAGCTTTCTTCTAGCTGTGCTAGCTACTCTATGAGTCGCAGCAAGTTTCAGAGTCTCTTCTGACATTCATTTGGAACGTTTCTTTCTTTCCTGTCTTTCACATGACCCTTTGCTTTCTTTATAAATGAGGTTCTTGATGTTTTCCCACAGCTCATTAGGTCTTCTCTCATTATTGTTTAATGCATCAAATCTTATCCTGATATATTTTCAAAATTCAGATAGGACATGCTCAAAGTTGTATTTTGCTCTCATGGACTTGTTTCAATTTCCTTTAGCCTTAACCTGAATTTTCATATTAACAATTGATGGTTTGTTTTACAGTCAGCCTCTGGCCTCATTTTAGCTACTAATAATGACTTTCTCAAATTTCTCTTCCCACAGACTTTGTTAGTTTGATTTCTGTGTATTCTGTCTGAGAAAGTACATGGAAAAACATGGTCTTTGTACCCATCCCAAAGAAAGGTGATCAAACAGGATGGAGAAATCATCACACAATATCATTAACATCACACCTAAGTAAAATATTGTGGAAAATTATTCAAAACCTGTTGCATCAGTACATCTACAAGAAGTGAACAGAAATCCAATTCAAATTCAGAATAGGAAATGATCATATTGTTGCTGATATCACATGAATTTTGGTTGAAAGCAAAGATTATCAGAAATGTGTTTAATTGATACTGAAGTCATTCAACTATGTGAATCTTTACAAATTTTAGATAAAATACTTGTTTGTGCTCATGGGGAATCTTTCATACACCAAGAGATGGTCATTATTATAGAACAAAGGGATGATGTAGAGTTTAAAATAAGGAAAAGCATGTATCAATGTGGTAGCCTTTCACCAAACTTATTCAAATTATACTCTGTGAAAATAATTCAAGAAACTGAACTCTATGAAGAGAACATTACACAAGAATTGGAGGAAGATTTCCCTTTTCTCGACTCCACAGTCACTTCACATGGAAACAGCAGTGAAGAAATGAAAACACATATTGTATTGGAAAAATCAGCTGGAAAAGACCTTTTGAGTGTGTTTAAAGCAAAAAGGTCACCTGAGCAATAAGGTGCCTCTCGCCCAAGCCATGGTATTTTTAAGCATTTCATATATACAAGAAAGCTGGAAAATGCAGGCCAAAGTAGAACTGATGAATTATTTGAGTAATGGTATTGACTAAGTATACTGATTTGTATTTTAAATCCCCTCTATTGCACATAAAAGTTGGAAAGTGAATAAAGAAGACAGAAGATTTGGAACAGCTAGCACCAACAACAAGAAGAACACTGAATATGCCATGCTCTTCCCAAGGAACAAATCAATGTGGTTTGAAAGGAGTATAATCAGAACGCTCTTTAGAAGCAAAGAAAGTGAGGTTTTGCCTCACAGCTGTAGACATGCAATATAGAGGGGGCGACCAATGGGAAAGGACATCGTGCTTGGTAGAGAGTCAGCAAAAAAGAGCAATACTGTCAATGGGATGAATTGATGTCATGACTGGGACAATGGGTTCAAACTAAACAATCTTGCGGATGGCCCAGGATCAGGTGGCATTTTCTTGCTTTACGTAGGGTAGCTATGAATCAGCAGTGACTCAGCAGCACCTAGCAACAACTAAAAATAAGAGATAGTGTTTACAATATTTATTTTTTTAATTCAATTCTTAATACTCTCCTGCTAACCATTGGATCATCATGCCAGCCCTCCTCAGATTTGCAGAAGCAGGGTCAATCAAAAACTGTTCAACAGACAGAATTGGGTTAAAAAATGAACTTTGGCCTGAGACTTTCTTCTACGGCTGCATTATATTCTAGTCCCCCAAGCTTGACCTCATCTTTAAGGCTGTGATAATTCTATAAATATTAATTGAAAGACAAAAGAGGAAGAACACTCTGAGTCCACAATAAAACACTTGACCTTGAAACTGAGTGAAGCATTAACATATATCCCTTAGCAACGGAGGAATTTGAATCACAAAGGAAAGGAATTAAGTATGCTGTCCCAAAATAGAGATGACATTTCTATTAGGGAGAAGGACTAAGTTAATTTAGCAAGTTCCAGGCACCATCTAAGCTTTTTATGTTTCCATGGTATTTACCAGGCTGAAAACATAGCTATTGTAGTTACAATTACAAAAATGCTAATTTTTAAATGATGGAGTTTCTATGTCCATGTGGCATATTTTCCTTCCCAAGATTTAATACTTGATGAAATTCTCAGGAGCGTTTTTATTATCTTCATATCCAAACAAATTAACATCATAAATGTATGTTTGGAGCCAGATACATTAAAGATGTACACAAACATAGTCTACCCACGTCGAGTTTACAGCTGTGTGACTAAGAAATGTATTAAATTAAGAAGGTCATAAAATATTAATCACATAATCTAAGAGTGGGGAGCAATAACAAAGGGTGAGTGGATAGATGAATAATGGAAGGAATGAAGATATTTTCTGAGTAGACTTCATTGAGGAAAGGAAAGGTGAAGATGATACAACCCTGGTGCAAACCTTTCCTGATTGAAAACCATTTGGCCTTGCTTTGTGCTCTGTGTAAATTCAATATGAACACGATGAAATGCTGCAGAATTCCCATTCTTCACAATGTTATTCATAGATTTTTATTATGAATGATATCTTTGGATGACCAATAAAACACAAGTAAACATCTTTCGGAAAATCTCTACCTTCATACAAGATGCCTATGATGTCAGTAATGTTGTCCCTTGTTCCTTGTCCTCTTCTGAGTCCAGCTTGACTTTCTGACCGCTCCCTGTCGATGGAATCCTGCATCTGCTATTGAATGATCTTCAGCAAACTTCTACTTGCATATGCTATTGACTATATTGTTTGGTAGTTATACATTTGGTTGGCTTCTCTTCCTCCAGAATGGTTACAAATATGGATCTCTTCCAGCCCCTTGTCCAGGTATCAGTTTCCTTTTACTGTACAAAGGGTTGCCATGAGTTGCAGCCAACTCCGCGGCACCCAACAGCCACAACTGCCCATTGAATTTCTCAATCCACCTCTTTCACTTCACCATTCGTTCCATTTGCTACCTACTCTGGTCATCTCTTTCTTGCCTGGCTTTTTAATGACCTCTTCTTTTCATCATGTATGATGCTCTTGATCCTATCCAACTACTCATAAAATTTTTTTCTTGAGATGCTTTATAGAATCAGGGATAATTTTTACTGTCATGGACTAGTTTTCATTTTCTTCAGCTTCATCCTGATTTTACCAATAAGTAATCAATAATCTCTTCTGTCATCATACCTTGAACTTTTTTTTTAAACTAACGATATTGAGTTTCTCCATCAGCTTCTCTTACAGCTAGCGATGACTCCATTGTACCCCATCTGGTAGGTCCTGATCGTTTTACTCATTAACCCTTCTCCAGTCATATTTTGAGTGCTTACCAATCTAAAATCCTCATCCTCTGACACTCTATCAGACAGTCTTCTGCTATTATTAATGATGTGTTCATTGCCCTATCCCTCAGAAGTAAGAAATGTATTTTCTGTTTGTAGTCTATTCATAGTCAGTAAGTTCAGTTGAAACTGGTTTACCATGGATGGCCCCTCTTGCATTGAAAACCACCGCATTCCGCCAGTATCACAGCAAGCCACCACAGTATGACACACTGACAGCGGGGTAGTTTTTGAAACCAGACAGTTTAAAGATTTTTTTAAACTACAGCTGACCCTTTGAGACAAAATGAGAACATCTGGGCTATACACTCAGCTCCTTCAGTTGCTAAGCTAAATATTAGTAGCCTAAACCCACCCAGAAATGATGTGAAGATGTTCCATCTGTCACACTAACATTCTTCACTTTTCCAGCAACTGAGATAGTTAAAGTTTATTGTGCCAACCTGGCCAATAAACATATGTGGGGTTAATTGAAGGGCGGAGGGATAAACGGCTCGGTGAGCTTCGCCTTTTTAGTTCTCAGGCCTCTTGCTTTGTGATGGTCGGACCAGGGCGCAGCTGCCTTAGCAGGTTCCTTGTTTTAGCTGGCAAGGCTCACTTTCTGCAAGACATCCCTGAGGAGAAGCCACATGGACCTACCCGGTGCAGTACTGGGTGCTGGAGCAGCCGTGTAGAGACCCCTGCCAGTGCTGAGATGCTTACACGTTCACTGACTTGGCTTTCCTCCTGCAGTCGGTGTCATTGTGTGTGTTTGTGAGATGAAGGAGGACTTTGTGGACTGGTGTTAGACATATGAGTTAATGGGTTAATATTGGACTTGTGGGCTTGGGCAGCACTGGGTTGGGATGTTTTCTTGATATGCACTGATCCTTTATATAAAACTGTCTCTTATACATATGAGTTTCTGTAGATTTGTTTCTCTGAATGTACCCAGAATAATATAGCATCCAACTTCAATAAGTCATTGCAGTTGTCACATAGAACTCACAGACAATGCTCACAATTATAGGGTTTATTAAAGAAGCTGTTCACAGATTGCAGTACAGGTGAGAAATACTAAAGATTCAAGTGTCAGTCAAGGCATGTTACAAAATTCTTTGAGAGTTGCTAATGAATGCCCAAGCTTCAATATGAAGGCATTTAGCTCAAAATGCAGACAGTGAAACCAGGTCCCCAAAATAAGTGCTTAAAGCACTCACCTTTACTTGCGCTATGCCTGGGAAGTCCACCACTCTGTCTCATGATCTGACTTCTGATTCTTCTCCTGCTCCTCTGATATCACAGATGCTTCCTGCAACGTGTCAGTTCACTGAACAGGGCTCCATCTGGTAGTAAAATCCTGTCCCCATGCTTGCTTGTCAGAGGGTTCATTTTATACCAGTAGGATGAGCATGCAATGAATCTAGTCAAAAGCAATTACTCACAGGTGAATTCTGTTAATGCTTCCCACACCTGCTCCCCAGATCTCTGCAGGAAATGGTGGTTTGGTGGGACTTAAGGAGAATTTTACTGGAAGAGCCACATTAAATAATTCACTGCCCTTGCAGTGGAAGAAAGGCATGGAAATCTTCTTAAGTACAGGTTACAGCCCCAAAAACTTTATGAAGTAGTTCTACATAGTAACACAAGGGCTCACCCTAAATAGGAATTGATTCAGCAGAAACAAGTTGATTTTTCTTCTTTATGTAGAGTTTATAATGCATGTAAATGTAATATACAGACTGATAGTATGCTCCATCTGTCTTGAAGAAGTACAACCAGAATACTCCTTAGAAGTGGTATGAGGGAGAGTTTGTTTCACATTTTTTGGTTATATGGGAGAAGCCATTGGGAAAGCACATCATTCATGGGAAAATAGAGAGTCATTGAAAAAGAGGAAAATCTTCAACAAGATTGATTGGCACAATTCCTGTAAGATAGGCTTAACCAAAAATGATGGTGAGGATGGCACGGGACTGGAGATGGTTTTGTCCTGTTGGACAGAGGGTACCTGTGAGTTGCTAGCTCTTAACAAATTGGCACTTAAGAACAACATTAATTTGCCATAAAGTAAATTTGGTTTTCTTGATATCTCTTAGAGTCATCTTTATTAGGAGCCTTTCTTCACAAGAAAAGTTAGGTTAGCCAGGCTGAATTATATACAGAGCAATCATTTATATTCTAAATTACCTTACACAATACCATTCCAATAACTAAAAATTAACATATTATCAGACCATACTGCTCATTCATATAATAAGTGAAGTCCCACAGAAAATCTCTCCATTCATAGATTTAGACTTAATCATTAAAATAAGAAAAACCAAAAGAGTACTGAAATAAAACTTAGTCTTGATTGTTTTGGAGACAACAAGGCATATTTTGTGCAACATTACTTTGGGTTTCCCATGAATCACAGCCACTACTTGTCTGTCAGGTTGTCATGCGATGGAAGCTTGTATGTTGCTGTGATGACGGAACATGGTTCCCTGGTATTTCCAATGTCTGCGGGATCACCAAAATCCATCAGGTTTTGTTGGAGCTTCCCAGCTAAGAGGAGACTACAAGGAAGAAATCAGTTGTCCACTTCGGAAGACATACCCATGGACACCTTAGGGATTATTTTTATTCAACAGAACTGAAATGTGATCAGACACTGAAAACCCCATGAATGTAAGCAGAACATCGTGTGTTGGGAGGCACTCAAATAGTGACAGACATCTGCCTTCTGGAAGTGGTATCAACATAATGAAATGGATGGAGTAAAGCCTGTGGGAGTGAGCCTTCAGGGCCTTCATAAGCCAGTGGGGTACAACTAAATATAATAAGGAAGAGCTGCAAACATCAATTAATAATAAGAAATCAGAATATGGGAATTTTGAATGTAGGAAATTGGACAGAGTTAAAATTTAAATGGAAGGCATTTAAATCAACATTCGAGGCATTACTGACCTAAAATAGACTGACTGGCTGTTTTGAATCAGAAAATCATGTAAGCTTCAATGCTGGAAATGGCACAATCAAGAGGAATGGCCTTGCTTTCATCATCAAAAGGGAAATTTCACGATCTATCCTGAAGTACAATGCAGTCTGTTGTAAGATTATATATATCAGTATTTGAGAAACTTTAATCAATACAAATATTCAAATTTATGCATCAACCAACAAAGCTAATCGTGAAGCAGTTAAAAATCCCATTAGCTTCTTCAGTCTGAAATTGATCAAATCTGCTACAAATATACATTAGTAATTATTGGCAATAGAAATGCAAAAGTTGTAAACCAAAAGGAAGGAACAGTAATTGAAAATATGGATTTGGTGATAAAAGTGGAGCTAGGGATCACATTATAGGATTTCGCAAGGCCAACCATAACTTTCTACATCACAAATACTTTCTCTGACAACATCAAAAAAAGACTGAACATGTGCATGTCTCCAGATGGGATACACAAAAAGCAAATTCACAACATCCGTGGAAAGAGATGATGGACAAGCTCAATTTTTAAAGCCACAACCAGGTCAGGAGCTGATTGTGGAACAGATTATCAATTGCTCATATGTAATTTGAGATTGAAACTGAAAAAAAGTAAAAGAAGTCCACAAGAGTCAAATTTGACCTTCAGTCTATCCCACCTGAATTTTGAAAACATCTCAGGAATAGATTTGATGCATTGAACACTAATAACAGAAGACCTGATACTGTATTTTAATATCAATAATACCTGTCATGAAGAAATCAAAGGTCAATAAAACACCAGGAAAGAAAGAAAAGATCCAAGTGGATGCTAAACTTGCTCTTAATTAGAGTAACTGAGGCACATGGAAGAAATGATGATGTCAGAGCTGAACAGATCATTTCGAAGGGTAGCTCAAGAAGACAAAGTAAAATATTATAATGCCATGTGCAAAAACTAAGAGTTAGAAAACCAAAAAGGAAAACATACTCGGCATATCAGCATATCTTAAACTTAAAGAACTCAAGAAAAGATTTAATCCTTGAGGTGAAATATTGAAAAATTCTAGGGACAAAATAGTGAGCGATGCCGGAAGCATACAAAGAAGATGGAAAGAATACAGTCACTATAACACCAAGAATTAGCGATACTCAACCGTTTCAAGAGGTGGCATATGAGCAACAGTCTATGGTACCAAGGTAGAGTTCAAGCTGCGCTGAAAGCACCCATTTTAAAAAGACTCCAAGAACTGATGGGAAACCAATCTAAATGTTTCAACAAGCTGATGAAACACTGGAAGTGTTCATCATCTATGTCAGGAAATTTGGAAGGGGAGAAGATCCATATTTGTGCCCATTCCAAAGAAAAATGACCCAACAGAATGCTTACATTTTAGAACAGTATCGCTAATATCACACGCAAGCAAAATTTTGCTGAAGATCATCCAACAATTGTTGCAATAGTACATTGCAGGGAGCTGCCAGACATCCAGGAAGGGGATGTGTAACAAGAGCTATTATGGCTGATGTCACATAGATCTTAGCTGAAAGTGGAGCATACCTGAAAAATGTGTGCTTGTGTTTTGTGGACTGTGCTATGGCGTTTGACTGTGTTGATCATCACAAACTTTGGATAGCCTGGGGAAGAAAGAGAATCCCAGACACCATCTTGTGCACATGCAGGACCAGAACAAGAACCAAGAGGCAATTGTGGAAACAGACCAATAGCTGACTATTTTAAAATTAGGAAAAGCATGAATCAGGAAGTGAGGAGGATTTGAAGCACTTGCTGCTGAAGATCATTTGCAATGTAAAGAAAACTGAAACTCTCACAACTGAACAAATAGGGGACAACATGATAAATGGAGAAAAGACGGATGTGTCAAGGATTTCATCTAGTTTGGGTACACAATCAATTCTTATGGAAGCAGCAGTCAAGAGATCAAAAGATGTTTTGCATTGGGTATATCTGATGCACAAGACCTCTTTAAAATGGACAAAGGCAGGGTATTACTTGTAGCTTCACCTGCTCCAAGAAATGGTTTTTCTGTTGCCTAATGTGCATAGGACATTTGGATATTAAATAAGGAAGACAAAAGATGATACATTTGAATTTTGGTTCTGACAAAGAATATTTGAAAGTGCATCAACTTCCAAGAGAACAAACCTATCTGCCTTGGAGCAAGTATAACTAGGGCGCTTCTTAGAGTCAGGGACAGTGAGACCTCCTTACATACACTGTGGACGTGCTGCCAGGAGAGACTAATTCCTGGAGAAGGGACATCAAGCTTGGTAAAGCATCTTTGGGGCAACAAAAAGAGGGAGACCTTCAACTAGATGGATTGACACAGTGGGCTACAGCAATGAGCTGGGACTTAAGAACAATTGGGAGGGGGACATAGGACCAGACAGAGTTTTAGTCTGTTGTATGTGATGTCATCAGGGATTGGAACCCACTGGATGACACCCGACAACAGCAACATAAACCATAGAATCCCAGAGACAATTCAGTTGCAATTGTACTCTTTTTCTTTGGTTTGAACCGATGTGCACCTTTTAATGCACCAGTTTACTTACAGGGGGCATGTAGCCTCGTGGGCAAAACTATTTTATGACCACTGTGTCCTGTGTTTAACATTTGTTATGAACACTAGTAACTGCCCCAGTGGCTTTTACTGATTGACTTTTGTTCCATATTGTAGCTGGCAGCAGTGCAGAGTTTTCTGAAAGAGTTTTTGTCTCTGTGGCTATCAAGAATTCAAAGAGTACATTTATCTTCCTCTATATAAAAATATGTACCCACCTGTGGTAGTCACCTAATCTGGTGTCAATTTAAGGATTCAGAGTATAGGAGGGGTGGAGTCTTTCCTGAGAATTCTGGGAAATCTGGTACTTCCTCCTTGGAGTTGGAAGATACCTCTCTCTTTCTACTGCTCCCTGGGAGACATTGCAGAAGACAAGCCAAATGGACACAACCAGACCTTAGAAGCTGGAGAAGCCACAGAAAGACCCCTGCCAGCACTAAAGTGTTTCCAATGACACTGGATCTAAAGATTTTCTACCCACTGTCCTGTGATCTTTTGCATTCAGTGTCATTGCATGTGTTTCATGAGTCTGAAGAGGATTTTATACATATCAGAAATAAGGGTTAATATTGGACTTATGGACTTGATCTGGACCGGGCTGGGATGTTTTCTCAATTTTCAATTGCTCTTGTATCTAAATCTCGTTCTTATACACATATGTGTGTCCATGAATTTGTTTTTCTAGTCTACCCAGACTAACACACGACACCACCCTTAGACAAATTTCAGAGAAAATAGCTTCAGAAAAACATGAAAGATAAAATAATACTCAGTAAATTCAGAGACCAAAGTTAAGAACCAAGAGGCCACTCATCTGAGGCAACTCCAGAGGAGGATAGAGAGCGTGGCTGGCCAAGGGATAGCTCAAGCTGGCTGCAGTTCTTGACTCTTCTTGGAGTAGCTCTAGGATATTTATTTTTTGCTATTTGTCATATCAAAGAACAGGTCAAAGAGCAAAAAAGAGTCATGTTGAAAATAAAGTAAAAGATTTTATTGAGAGACAAAGAAATTTGCAAATCTGGAACCACAAGATCCAGACTATTCTGCTCTGATTGATCCAACAAAAATAGTTCAGGGAGTTTTAATTTTAAAAGGAAACAAAAGAAGGACTTATGAAGCAAAGCAATGGATCGAGGTATAGCATAGGTCTGTACAGATTTAAATACATTGATCCACAAAAATAGAGGTATTGGCCTATGTATATATATTTATACGGCAATACATTGAGATAATAGGTGGCCTTTAGGCCTCTGCTCATATCCTCCCTCAATACAAAAGACTTTGCTCTAACAAATCATCAATCTGAGATGCTCACCCTTCCCAACACAATCACAACACAGGTGCATAAGCAAATGTGGGGAAGAAGTCAGATGGTGCACAGCTATTAAAAGACATAAAAAATATAACATCTGGGATCTTAAAGACTTGAAGTTAAACAAGCAGCCATTCACCAGAGAAGCAACATATCCACATGGAAGAAACACCACCAGTGTGATCACGAGGAGTCCTTTGGACTGGGTAATAGGCATCAGAAGACACATAACAAACAAACAAAGACATATTGTTGAGAATGAGGAGTGTTGGAGGAGAGATCCAAAGCCCATCTGTAGACAATGGAACAATCCCCCCACAAAAGGGCCTCAGGGAAAGGATGAGTCAACCAGGGTGCAGTAAAGCAATAATGAAACATATAATATTCCTCTGGTTCCTGACGCTCTGCACCCCCCACAATCATGACCCCGGTGCTGTTTCTCAATTCAGACTAGACTGGAGCAACTACACAGGTATAGATAAGAGATGGGGGTTCATGACACACAGAATCCAGGAACGGGAGTGGAAATAGTGATATCAGAAGAGTAGGGGGAAGGGAAGGAGAGGAGGGGAGAAAGGGGAACTGGTTACAATGATCAACACATAAACACACCCCTTTTTCCAGAGGGAAGAACAACAGGAAAAAAATGGTGGAAGGGAGACAGCAGTCAGCCTGAGATATGAAAATAATAATAATTTATCATCTATCAAGGGGTTATGAGGGTGGGGAGGAGGGAAGGAAAAAAAGAGGAGCTGATACCAAGGGTTCAATAGAAAGTAAATATCTAGAAAAAAATGAAGGCAAGATATATGCAAGTATGTCTGATGCAATCAATGTACAGATTGTAACAAGAGTTGTAATAGTCCCCAATAAAATAATTTTTAATAAAACAAGGAAGCACAAAATTTAAAAGGATCTTTATTTAAAATGTAGCAGTAGGCTAAACTTTAGGAATAGTTAAAAACAATTGGTACATCTGGCTTGGCAGAAAAAATAAAAAAAACCACTGAGCTTCTCCTCCTATGACTGTAGGGAGAGTATGCATAATTCTCAATTTATCTTAAATACATCTACTTGTGAATTGTTTTGTACCTGGTAGCCTGAACAAGGCATATTCTTAAGCAAAATTCTTTAGCAAAAAAAATCAATATTTTCTCTAAAATTGTCTAGCAACTAATTTTATGGAGTTACAGTGGAAGTACAATGAAAAGAGGCATTCTTGATGCTAAAGCTATTTTTTTATTCAAAATTAAGTTTATACCTCAGACCTCTGCATAGCACCATCTCATGCCAAAACCCCTAAATTAATTTGGCTTGTATAGATCCAAGACAAAGAGTTTATGGGGGATAAAAGGGAGCACTTCAGGATAATACATTGGTTGATTCATTAGGTAAGCATAACAATCATAAATGTGTATGTGTCTAATTAGAGTATGTTTTAATAAGTTGTAATTAACATACTTAAACGGAGAAAGAGACTATTTTGATATCATGGTTATTTTTCATTTCTATCTCTAATTTTTGATATAACTACTTAAAAAACAACAAACAAAATCCACTGCCATTGAGATAATTCTGACTTATAGAACAGAATTACCTGTAGCACAGAGTAGAACTTGACTGTTGGTTTTCTGAGACGGGAACTCTTTATGAGGATGCAAAGTCTCATCTTTTTCCTGCAGATCAGCTAGTGGTTCAGAACTGCTGAACTTGTGGTTTGTAGCCCATTGCTTAACCAGTGTGCCACCAGGGCCCCTGATCCAACTACTAGTCATCTCAAGTGGATTAACATTGGTGAAGTGGTAAAAAATCACCTTTCATCTGCACGATATGGATTTGCTCCCTAGCCAATGCATTTAATGAACTCAGATGACAACCCATACAGCTCATTATAATACTTTAGCAGATATAATTCGGCATATGAAACATTTATAGCCAAAGTACTAAAATATAGATTTCTTTTCATTAATTTATCTCTGAATGTGTCCCAAGATAAACTGAGATGTGCATAGAGTGATGCATTGCATTTATTTACAATAATATGATATATAAGGTTTAAAGATCAGGAAAAAACCTTAAATGTCAACAAATATGGAAATGAATATATATTATATATTAGCCTCAATATCATTCTGTGGGAGAAATTAGTCAACTGTCAACAAATTAAATATATTAAAGAGTGAATTTTTATAAATTATTTATATTTTATAAACATATCTAACAATGAATTTTTAATGTGTTGTTAGATGTTATACCAATATGTTAACAATTACAGGTAAGCTTATGCTTATCTTATTGCTTGTTTTGTAATAAAAAATTTTGGCCAAATTCAATATGTCTACCTCTTTACTGATCAAAAACATATGCAAGGGTTATACAATTCTAGCCTTTAAGATCAATTTAGACCTTAATGTGAGCCATCTTCATATATTATAGCAGGAGTTACATTAAAATGTAGAGACTTAGTACTTTTCAAATGTAATCAGAGAGTATGATGCTGAAATTTTATTTTTTTAGTTATGCCACTCCTAATTATATGGAGCATGGAGAAGCAAACCGTCTCCATGAGGTTTTAGAAAATAGCCAAGAGTAACTGAAGCCGGTAAAAGAAGCCAAGAATATTGTTGGCTGACATTTAAAATCTCAAAGCAAAGACAGGAAAATCATTATTTGCGTAGGATAAGTCTTGATGTGTCTGGAAGAATTGTTGTTTTATATCGTGTGTCTCTGTTGATAGGTTTGACTGTTTTGTTTCTTTTGCGTTGCTTTTGGTTTTCTTAGTTGAGATAATAGAAGTTCTGTGACCCACTGACCTTCTTATACGCACCATTAAGCTTTCACTAAAACATGATAGGTTCTTTCCTTGTGCATAGCATATTACTACTAACCCTCAGATGTAAAAACTTCCATTAAAAACCTCAAAATCTCATTATGTTCTGGGTAGATGTAGAAAACATGCAATCTAGGTAAGTTCTGGTAGGCTCATTTCTGGAAAAGCTAAATAAAAATAAAACCATCAAAACCACATTGCATCAACTTGTGAAGAGTGTTGTGAACACAGATTTCAATGATTTTTATCTGTGTAACTTAATGGCATCTATTGTATTATTCAAGTTTCAACCATGCTCTCGATCCTTTCCACATTACTCTACCACCCATGAACTTAAGCTCATTGACCTCAGAGCTGCGTCTTTAACTTTCTTTAAAATAACTTTGGCATTTTTGTTGGAGTTACATAATTTCATGTCAACTTGATAAAAAGGTTATAGGGATGCCTTCTAGCCTGTCAATCATATCACACCTAATTGATGCCTCCTTGTAGGCATGGATTTCTCTTGAGGATCGTGGGAGTTTTCCTCTCTTCCTCCAGGAGGCAGGGCACTCTCTCTCTCTGCTTCACCTTCCTGTGGACAGCCAGATGGAGCCACGCTGATGGCAGTCAGAACCCTGGGGATGCTTTCACCACCACTGGATCCACAAGACTTTTCACTCACTGGCTGTGATCTTCCTGCATTCAGCATCATTGCATGTGCTGCATGCAGCTGATGAGGAATGGACTAATATCGGACTTATGAGCTAATATTGAACTTATGGACTTGATTTGAACTTGGCTGGGAGGATATATTGATGCATAATTACTTGTTGATATAAAGTTCTGTCTTACATACGTGTAAGTGCCTCTGGATTTGTTTCTCTAGTCAGCCCACCCTAACACAGTTATCAACTGTATCTCACATAGGTCATATTTTAAAAGTATGGTGCTAGTTAAACCAATAAATATTGACTCATATAGGACTGTAGGGAATAGTTTGGCTTTAAGATTTAAAGATTAATGGTTATCTCAGGGCAATAGTTTTAGAGATTTATATAGCCTCAGGGGCTCCAGATATTCTCAATTCTGTTGAAAATCTGAAATTCTGTTCTGTGTTCCTGCTCCCTTTAGATCAGGATTTTTTCTGTAGAATCATTACCTGAACTATCATATATTTATTATATTATGATTCCAAAATTGACATTCTTGGTGTCACATTTGAAGAGTTCATTCTACAAAAGTCTACCTGGATAGATAAGAATTTCATTTCTGTGCTGAAGATTCCTAGATTTGGCATGGATTCAAATGGAGAGTCATGGTTTATGCCATCATATATTAAAGACCTTAAATTTTATGTGGATTAACTTTGTTCAGTGAAGCATCCTGTTTCTTCTCTATATACCTTTTTCCTATTGAAAGACAGGACTATATTTTTCCATCTCCAGCCTTCAGCCCAGTACATCTATGATAAAGATGTATTAGTCATTATATCCTAAATTCACACTTACTATTTTGGATTTCTTCTTTCAGATAGGCTGCAGATGCCTTGTAAATCAGTGAAGTAGTGAGAGTTATAATTTTCCCTCCGGGTATACTTTCCCTTGGAAAAGCACTGTTCTTTTAACCCCTACATGAGTAGAAACGTAGCTCTGGAAATAATTCTTTGGCATCAAGTATTCCTGGGAAATGTAAACCTTCAAGAGTTTCTTTCAGTGTTTTATCACCACAATACAAATTAATTTATTGCCCTTTGCCTGTGAGTAAATTTTGTTACATGGGAAGAAAGAGATGTGACTCAAATGTAATGGAGATGCAAGGGAAGGCACAAAGCACACATTTGTGCCAAAGCTTTGCCTGGAAGAGAACCTACTGTGAGGGAGTTGCCTTCCTTGTCTGCAGAATTTGACTATTTTTACAAGATTTATTCCAAGTCAACAAAGTTTACGAATTATTTGATCTCTTCCAAATTCAAGGGCACATAGTGCCCTATTTTAGATGCCAAGTTTGTGTTCTATTGTTGACCAAAGTTAATAGTTTGGCAGGCTCATTACTAAACTCAGCAGAGAGATTTCCCATTTTTTATGAAACACCCACAAAAGTCAACATTTGTTTATTAACATCTGCTCATCAAGTAACAAAGTAATAAAAACTACCATGAATTTAATATTTCAACAAAATAGTCTGTGGTCCATTTCATATATCAAGTGAACAAGTAGAGTACTTGTTGAGCATAGATTTTGTTCAAATACATTTGAGAACATAGATTATGCACCAATAAACAACATCATGATAAAGGAGCCAAAGATGGCAGTTGTCAAGAATTTCATTTTACTTTGATACATAATCAATGCTCAAGGAAGCAGCAGTCAAGAAATCAACACACACACACACATATACACATTACATTAAGTAAATCTAGTGCCAAGAGTTCTTAAAATTATTTAAAAACAAGGATATCACTTTTGGTCAAAGGTCTACCTGACACAAATCATGATATTTTCAATAGCTTCATGTTCATGCTTGTGAAAGCTAGACACTGCATAAATACAACCACAAAATAACTGATGCATTTGAATTAATGGTGGTGGGAGGAATATTGAAAGGACTATACACTACTGGAAGAAGAAACAAATAAGTAGAGCCAACATGTTCCTTTGAAATCAGAGTGAGACTTCATCTGACATAATTTGACCATATAATTAAGAGAGACTAGTCTCTATAGAAGAATATCATATTTGATAAAGTGGAGGGTCAATGAGAGACAGAAAGACCCTCAACTAAATGACTGACATAATGGGTGCAGCAATGGGCAAATCTCTTGGCAAGCCTGCCAACAATTGTGTAGACGGCACAGGACCAGACGTTTTCATTCTGTTGTACGCAGGGTTGTATGAGTTAAAGTCTTTATTCAATAGCACCTAAAAACAGCAAAATGAGAAATTGACACATTCTGAAAACCTAATTAATCATTAAAAGGATGAAAATGAAAATACTCCCAAATTTAATTATATCCAGGGTAACTCACTGTCATTGAGTCAACTCCAATTCATGGCAACCTTATAGGACAGGATAGAACCGCATACCTCTCCCTTGACACTGATTTTTCAGTCATGCTCTTTCCACATGGTAGACTGGCTTGCACAGCATCCCGAACACACTGCAGAACCTTCTCTCGTTCTGCGTCCCACTCAAAGCTGGCAGCATTTGGAGACACTTGATATGTAGGATGGAGTATCAAACTCAAATGAGAAATAGGTTGTTCTCAAATTCCAAAGTGACCCACCAGACTGTCTCCTCATTAATTGGGGGAGGGGCCAGCTACAATAACTTACCTTTCAGGTTTGCAGGGATATTTTGACATGTCCCACACTACTGGACTCCTGGAAAGGTCACTGACGCGGAAGTCTTCTGAATGGTTGTTGGATTAATTTGCCCCCTTCTAACACATCGATGTTTTACCAGCAAGTCTAATGTAATTGATACTCCTTCTTTACTAAGTCCAATTGGTATAACATCAGCAATATAATGAAACAATATGACATTCTGTGGAAGGCAAAGGTGATAAAAATCCCTGAAGACTCAATTATAGCATAGTCCTGGAAAAGTGACATAACCAACAGGAAGAATTGTGCAAGTGTATTGTTGCCCTTGCCAGTGTCTAGAGGTTCTTAGAAACCAGAATTGTGAAAAGGTATTAGCCAGATCAGCATCTACATATCAGCAACCAGGAGAAGTACTAATTTGTTCAAGCTATGAAACTATATCTGGAATAGAAGCTACAATTGGAGTCAACATCTTATTTACTATAATCCATGATCATTTGCCAAGAGATATCTGATGTTTGGCCAGGCCAAATAAGCGACTTGAATGAGGATGTGATAGAAATCACCATCCCTGCATCCTTCAAATCATTGATGGTATGATGAATCTCAGCAATTCCTCCAGAAAGGCAGTATGACTTTTGGATTCCTATTTTCATAGTCACAATCCATTCTAATGCAGTCTGCTTGACTTTTTCTACAGTATACCTTATTCTATATAACAGGGATCCAATATTGAGGTCTGCCAGTTTGTGAGCATATCTATTCCCATAATACATTCTAGAATTGGGAATATTACTACACAATGGGTTTGGGACCACACTAGACCCACGTGAAACAAACTTGAGGTAAGACCCCATTAATAACATGTGCTCCATACACTCTTGCTTTGTCTAGCGGGCTTTTGAAAGGTTTTAGGTCTCCTGGAATTGATGTGAATTGAGATCCAGTGAAAGTTTGATCATTTACTTTCCCCCAATGAACAGACTCACTTGTGAATGACTATTGATCTCTTTGAGGAAGACCAGGAGAAAGACTAACAGTATAAACTTAATGGCGTAGTTGGATCCTTCCTGAAAAGGACCTGGTTTCATCTTCATTCAAGAGGCTGAGGACTGTAAATTAGCTCAAGTCTGTGATTGATGGAGGCATTATTGCTCTCTATTCTGGCAATCTGAGTTAGACTTAATTTTGTCTGACAGGGACACAGTGGGTTACTTGTAGAATCCTAGTCCTCTTTATGGGAAAAATTATTCAATTCACAACCAATAAACCTCAGGCACTAGCCTACAATTCTCTGTTAGTAAAGGCCTTGATGTTCCTTGATGCTTAACAGGTGTCATTAATCTTCCAGACTATAACTGAAGTAGTAATAAAGGATTGTCCATGTACTTATGAAAATTAGCCAATGGAACACAAGACTGAAATTCACAATGAAATTCCCCATCATGGGAATGGTGCAATACCAGACAGTTTTCCTTTCAATTATAGGGCCTTATTGACTCATAGTATTGCATAACAAATAATGAATCCCAAAGCTCCCTGGTGCTGTGGTAGGTTATGTGTTGAGCTGCAATCTTCATCTTTAGCCATTCAAAACCAACCACCAACAGCTCCTCTGGAGAAAGATGGGCTTTCTGCCCCCTATAAACAGTTAAGAGTCTCCTAAGCCCATAGGGGGTCACTATGAGTCAGAATTGATTGGATAGTAGGGAGTTTAAGGTAAACTATAGAATTATTATTAATTATGTGTTAATATCAATTCCTAAATTGTAAAAATGTTCCAACGCAAAGCAAGGTGTTAATTGGAGAAACAATGTCCCAGAGGAGGAGACAAAGACAATTATTAACTTTTTGCATTATTTTCTATAAAGAGAACACTTATCTTAAAAATATAATAATAGAACAAAAAGAAAGAAAAAAAAGTCAGTACTTAATATATTCTCACATCCCAAACATAGGCAACAGGTATTTGTTTCCTAAAAGATGACATTTGAGGTAGTTAGTTTATTGTGCCAACCTGGCCAATAAACACATGTGGGGTTAATTGAAGGGTGAAAGGATAAATGGCTTGCTGAGCCTCACCTTTCTAGTTCTCAGGTCTCTTGCTTTGTGATGGTTGGACCAGGGTGTAGCTGCCTTAGCCAGTTCCCTGCTTCAGATAGCAAGGCTCACTTCCGGCAAGACATTCCCGAGGAGAAGCCGCATGGATCTGCCCCCAATGCGCCCCTGGGTGTTGGAACAGCTGTGTGGAGACCCCTACTAGTGCTGAGATGCTTACACATTCACTGATTTGACTTTCTTCCTTCAGTGAGCATAACAATGTGTGTCTTTTTAGATGGAGGATGAGGTAGTTAGTTTATTGTGCCAATCTGGCCAATAAACACATTAGGTATTACTTGAAGGATGGAGATAAATGGCTTGGCCAGCCTTGCATTTTTTGTCTCGTACTCTTTGATCATCTGACCAGTGTGTGGCTTCCTTGCTAGTTCTGTACCTCAATTTGCAAGCTACACTACCTGTTGGACACCTAACCCATGCCATGGACTCTGTCGTTGTAATTTGAGGTTCCCTCAGATCTGTTTTGCCACACCATTGGAATTTACATCTCTTGAACTGGGGACTGTCAGACCCTGTCATCTGGCTGACTGTTGGTGACCTGTCTTGCTGTTTGCTGCCTGCACCCGGATAGCCTGAATTGCCCTACAGAGGACTACCCGGTGGCCCTCAAGACTTGAAGGACTGCCAGGGTATCACACCTGTCTCATGGCAATGAGTTGCACTGAGCCATTTGTACTGCTTTATAATTTAATTAACTGTTTATTTCTTATGTTATATATCTATTTGTATATATAAGCATTGTGGTTTTGTTTCTTTAGAGAACCCTGCCTAACACTTTGGAACCAGGAGTGCTTCTAGAGAAATAAAATCATAAATATGGGCTTCTCAACTTGGCTCTCCAGCCTGATTAGTCTTAACAGCACGAATAATGCTACTTCTATGCCCAAAAGCATGGATAAGTCTGCTACTCTTACTAATCCATGTTGTGAAATAGCACCACTGATAGATAGGGTGCTGGTTAAAGAAGAGGCTCTGAGTGATCATATCTTCCATATTTTCCAGTTTCATCAGGATGACACATATCGGGAAGCTGGTTGGCTGTTCCTTCTTACAATGGAAAGTGTGATTAAGGAGAGGGATGATCTCAGAGCCTCAAAAGCACGCCTCAGGTGCAGACTAATGAATTCAAAAGCTTCCATCTGTGCTACAAAGGAGAGCCTTCTCTCCTCTAGTAAAAGGGCTGACATTGATGAGAACCAGGTCCAGAGTCTCATTATACAAGTGGCTAAATTACAATGGCAGCTGAATTGCAGATCTAGAGCAGTGTCTGAAACCAAAGTGAGGGCATTGATTGAGAAAAGTTGGGACTCTGAAACATGGGATGGGGACATATGGGCTGATGATCCAGAAGAGGAGGATATTGAGTGTTTAGAAACAATTGACCCTCCCCAGTTTACCCTTCCCAGCTGAAAGTATTAATTCACAATCCACACCTGAGCAGATTAGCCAAACTATTCAAGTTGATATGTGCCAGATGGGGCTGCATCAATAGCATTGCCTGGCCTTACAAGATATTTATGAGAGCACCCAGGAAACACCCTCACCACCCATTATTTCCGCTAGACCTGTCACTAAAATTAAGTCTCAGAAAGTTCCTAAAGGTGAGATTGTGATGATTACCCAAGAAGAAGCATGCTATACTCATAAAGATCTCGACTTTTCAAATACATACAAGCAGAAGCCTGGGGAATATCCCTGGGAATGGTTACTAAGGGTGTGGGATACTGGTACACGAAATGCCATATTAGACCGGTCTGAGTTTCTGGATATGGGACCTCTAAGCACAGACTCTTCTTTCAAAGTCTCTGCGAGAGCGGCTAAGAGAGGATTTAATTCTTTATTTGGTTGGTTCAATGAAGCATGGACTGCCAGATGGCCTAGATTAGACCAACTTGAAGAACCTGACCTACCTTGGTACACTGTAGAGGAAGGCATCCAAAGGCTTAAGGAAATTGGTATGTTGGAATGGCTCTATCAGAATATTCCCATAGACCCAAAAAGGGGGTGTCCTGAGAACATACCCTTTACCACAACCATAAGGAACAAGTTTGTGAAGTGGGCCCCAGCATCTCTTAAGACTCCTGTAATTGCTATTTTATGTGCACCAGGATTAACAGTGGGAACTGCCCTAAGCGAACTCCGACATTTTCTCACAATGTGGCTGATTGGGCCCCATGGTGGTAGAGGGCAGGTGTCAGCACTGAGTCAACAGAGACAGGGTGGGCCTGGTTATAATAGACAACAAGGTTTCCGTAGTAATCAAAGCAACCTGCCTCATTTTGAATTACAGCATTGGCTACTTAACCACAGTGTCCCTAGGAATGAAATAGATGGGAAACCTACTAAATATTTATGTGATCAATACAGGCAGAAGAATGGTAGATCAGGTGAACAGCAGAATAGACAGTCATGATCGCTCAATCAATTTCCAGACCTGAATCAGTTTACATATTCACAACCCCTTGAATATAGGGGAGGTCGGGTCCCTTGGAAGGATGACCCTGCTACATCACTGAAGGTTTATACTGTTAGTCTGTCTTCTAGCCTTCCCCAAAGGGATCTGCTGCCTTTCCCAAGGAAATAATCAAAGTTTTCGGGGATTACTAGACACCGATTTAGAACTGCCACTAATTCCAGGGGACCCAAAGTGTTTCGAAGGCCCACCAGTCAGAGTGGGGGCTTATGAAGGTCAAGTTATCAATGGAATTTTAGCTCAGGTGCGCCTCACTGTGGGTCCGGTGGGTTCCCGGGCCCATCCTGTGATTATTTCCCAGGTGTCAAACACAGAGGAGGACTTTGTGGATTGATGTCAGACATATGGGTTACTATTGGACTTGTGGGCTTGGGCAGCACTGGGTTGGGATGTTTTCTTGATGTGCACTTAACCTTTGTATAAAACTCTCTGATACATAAGTTTCTGTGGATTTGTTTCTCTAAAAGTAACTGACTAATACAAGATTTAATATTGAGATACCTTGTTGATTACATACAGCAAGAGTTTAATTTATTGCCTCTCAATACAAAGCTAATCAACTACCATTGAATCAGTTCTGACTTAAAGTGATCTTAAAGGACAGAATAGAAGTACTTCTTAGAATTTCTGAGACTAAATCTTCACAGGAGTGGAGAACCTCATCTTTTCCCCATTGAGTATATAGGGGATTTGAACTTTCGACTTTGTAGTTAGCAGCCCAGTTCTCAGCTCACAGCATCACGAAGGATCTTTTATTTTATGTTAAATTAAGCTAATTTTTTTCTGAAATCAGACTTTGTTTCTCTATTTTTATTATTTATTACTGTTGCTGTTATATAATCTGTAAATGAGTTGATGTCCTAAACAGCTCAAATATCTTGCACCATGCAATTTCCCTTTGGTATATGGGATATTTTTAAATATATTTGGTAAATTCAGGTAATTCTTGACTTATCTACCTTTAATATTGCCTTTTATTATGAGTATATTTATTCCCTTTTATTCTGAGTCTATTTGAACTTCCCAAACCTATTATCTTTAAAAACATCAGAGAATAATTATTTCAGATAATTACAAACTGAAATATTGTATAAAGTAGCATCCATAAGGTATATTTAACAACCCACAAAAACAAATGATCATATATTTGATTTATTTTAACTCAAATAAATTAGAAACAACCTATACTTACCAACAAATCAATATATCCCTGTTTATGGGAAACAATGATAAATCCACAATTTCTCATTAATATTACATAGCTAGTTAACCTAAGAGGCTTCAATAGCTCAATGCTTACATACATATTAACTTCAATCCCTTACATTTTGGGCTTCTTGTTGTTAGTTTAACCCACAGAGCCTCATAACTTGACTTCCCTGAGGCAAATCCTCAGGGATCCCTGTTTAGTTTTCAAGGCAGTTCAGAGCTCCAGCATCATTTATTAGACTCTTTTCTTGGCTCAGTGATTCTTATTAGTAGTTTGTTTTTATTCCACAAATATGTATGTGAAATGGTTCAGAGTAGAGATTTGAGTATTTATGATCAACATATTTTTGTCCCATTGCTCAGTTTATTTTAACTACTTCAAATAGAACTCCAACTTTCAGACAACACATATTTTACAAAAATGTTTCAAAGGGAAATGTTAGGAGAATTTGTGGAATTGTTAGGTTTGAGCTCCTGGCCAGGAAGGAGTGGCACATCTAGGTGGGCGGCACACCTAGATAAGCCAGGTGAATTTGATTCAGCCAATGGGGGCCCTGAAAAACCAGAGGTTTTGCTCTGTCACTCTCCCTCACAGTGACTGTGACACAGTGCAGCATGGCCTCGCTGCGGGCCAAGTGGCTGAGCCGCTGTCCCATGCACTTGGGCCGCTTCTATTCTCTGTAATCTCACTTGGATCATAAACTAGGCTTTGGCGTGAATTCTTTCTCACATGAAGCCAAGGACTGAGGTATATCCCTCCCATAGGAGGAAGAGATCTACCAGGATCGTGAATGAGGCACCCAGTCAGTCAGTTTTATTCATACTAGTGTCAGGGAGACAAAGGACAAAGAGGTGACGATGCCAAGAATCTGGCAAGAATTTTAACACAAAGGAGACATGCTTCCACACAAACCTATCCAGCACAAAAGAAGAGGAAGAACAGAATAAAGCACATGTATTTCTTACTAGAGAAGACCAGAGATAGTGAGGAGACAGTGAAAGTCTGGATAAATGGAGGACGGTCGGATGTCCCCACTCCCCCCACAGACTGAATATTGTCGTAAGTTTGGGGTCTGAGACAAGAGTAAGCAGGAAGCCTGGGTTAGTGTAGTGCTGGATACACATATCTGGAAAGAGGATGCACACTACAGAGAACCAGCCAATAGAAGTAGAAGACCCTCGAGAAAGCCAGTGTATGAGGGGTACAAAAAACAAACAAACACACACACAAAAAACGGGAAATAGGTTCTTCTGGGCACAACTATCATAGTATGCATTTTTCCCCATTAGGGAAGGGTCTAGCAACTCGCTCTGAGTTAGTGCACCCAGTGGCCTGGTCTGGGAAGGTTCTCTCTGGTTACAGTGAATCTTTTCATAAAAGCAGTTTTGCTCGAAACTCATTTTACACGATGCCCAATTTAAGAGAATAGCGGGCAGCTGTGATATTTTGTTTCTTGCTCGGGAAAAATGCCACAGAAACTGCTGTGATGTTGAACATAGAAGGACAGCGCTGTGGGAAAAGATCAAGATGAGTGGTTTTCTCACTTTAAAAAGCATAAAATGGTGCTTGATGACAAACCTCATTCTGGATTCCATCACCTTACCGAACTGACAAAACTGTTGACTCCAGTGCGTTTGCGTTTTGTTCCAACAGCCCAGACTATTAATCAGTCTTTCTATTTAGAGGTTCTGAAAAGATTGCATGACACTGTGTGACCTGATTTGCAGCAGACAGGGGACTGGGGTTGCCACCATGACAATGCACCTGTTCACAGAGTCACCTAAGATTTTTGGCAAAAACAGCATATCTCTCTTGTACCATGCACCTTACTCCCCCAATCTTGCTCTTGCAACTTCTTTTTGTTTCAGTGAATGAAACATGAAAGGACAGCGATTTGATGGTGTAGAAAACAAAGAAGGAGGCGCTGTCAGCCATCCAAACAGATGAGTTTGAAAAGTGTTTCCAAGAATGGAATCACAGATTTGACAAATGTATTAAGAGTAATGGAGAGTACTTTGAAGGTTATAAGGTTGTTTTTTTAAAAAAAATTAAATACATTACTTTAAGGAGGGAGAGATCCCAGGGTTTTTTGGGGGGGCACCCCTTGTATGCTGGGAGATCTGCCATTAGCAGAATAGACGGTCCAGCTTTATATTTTACTAGGCCTTTTAGACCAACCAAGGGCTCTTTGCACTTCTTTTCCAAAATATCCCTTTCAATAAAATGACTCTTGCGGTTTAAATATTTTCTCTGGATTTAGTCTCAATTCTTTCCTGTGACTGGTACTTTTCTTGGGAATGGGACTAGAACTGAGAAGAGCAGAGGCTTGAAATGTTGAGCCTCCTTCCAGGAACACGAGAAACAGAAAACTCCAGATCTTTAAGTATCCTAAATCTAAAAAGGATAATCAAACAAAATCATACTCATTGATCAATAGAAGCTTGATGACAAATGTGAGAAATATAACTATAGGTAAAATAAGATGTATGCAATATATGTTCTTTTTATTTTCCAGTGAATGGTTGATTCAATAAGCAATCAGGCATTCCTTAATCCTAAATGTAATACCTTTGATCTTTAACACATTTAAAAGATCTTTTATAGCAGCTTTAACCAAAGTAATATACAATTTGATTTATTGACTGCTGCTTTCATTACTGTTAATTGTAGGTTCAAATAAAATGAAATCCTTTTCTATCATGATAGTTATTGACTCAGCTATGAGGAATTTTTGTTTTCTTTACATCCACTTATAATTTATATCGGAAGATGTATTTTTTTATTCCCATCAGTTGTGGGGTACCAGCTCCCACAATCGAATGGGTCCAAAGGGTCGATGAGAGGTAAAATTAAAGAGACATCATATAAGATAAGGCATGCAAGCACCTGGCTCCTGCACAGCCATGACCTCAGCTACCAGGTCTGCACAGTAAGAGAGAATATATTTTCAATCAGGGCTTCCTTACATTTTCAGGGACATGCAAGGTGACTACATACGTAACAGGTAACAGGAAGGGCCTGTACAAAAGGCATATGCGTGACAGGAAGGGTGGGAGCTAGGGGTGTACATGCACATGGGACAAGATGGGTGGGCCCTAGATTCAAGACGGCAGCCTCACCTTAAATTGGCTTTACCTTGTCAATCCACTATGCTTATCAGCAGGGAGTGGGCCCTACCTAGGGTGGGTCAGACAATAGGGTCTGACTGCTCTAGGTGGCTATTACCCCCCAGGGAGATGGCCTCTAAGCAGTTGCTCTCCAAATGTATAGTCACTTATCAAATTTAAGTGTTCTTAAGTTTGGCATATATTAGGGGGAGGGGGGCGGGGTCGGTGGCAGCCCGGGGCAAACTTTTCTGTATCCCACAATCATAAAGGTTTGAACTTCACGTTGGCAAGCAATGTTTTGTTATCTGAATAAATGCAGATTGATAATGATCTTCTTCCAAACCTATTATCAAATTCTGTTTCCTCTAGTCCAGCTTCTTGGATTACTTGGTCAGCATACAGGTTTAATAAGTATGGTGAAAGAATTAAACCCTCCTGTGTATCTTTTCTGATTTTAAACCATACAGTGTCCCTGCATGCTTCTCATACAGCTGCCTCTTGGCTTGTGTATAGGCTTCACATGAGCCAAAGGAAATATTCTGGAATTTCAAGTCTTTACAATGCTGTTCCCACCACTTATCAGTCAGTTTGTGTCCTGGGGTGGCTTGTTTGTTGCTGTGTTGCTGGAAGCTAAGTCACTGGTGTTTCAAATCGCAGCAGGGTCACCCAAAGTGAACAGGTTTCAATGGGTCTTTCAGACTCTGAACAGACAATGAAGGACTCAGAGGACTTCAGAGAAGGGAGTCTTCACAAAACCGTATGCATGGTTTCAAAACATTGTCAGCTACTGGAGGCCCAATGAATGGAAGCAGAACTAAGTCAGTGGCAGTGCTGGGAATGGGTCCTCCAGGTTGGAGGTCACTCTAAATGTGACTGAGAACAAACCCGAGAACTAGTTGATATGACTAAGAACATGACATCAGAATCAGAGCAAGGCGTATTCACTGCTGCAGCACCCCCATGACACAACCTTGCTTGCTGACAGTGAGGAGGACTGGAAGCCCTTGCTGTCAGAGATCAAGGATTATGGCCTTCAGTGTGGATCACAACTCACTGTAAAGAAGGCCAAAATCCTGACACCCGGACTGGTAGCATCACGAGTGGAGAAAAGGTTGACATTGTCAAGGATTTTGCCTGCCTTGGAAGTCGCAGTCAAGAAATTGAAAGAGGAGCTGCATGGGGTAAAAATGCTGCAGAAAACATGGTAGAGAACTGAAAGGCAAGGGTGTGACATTGAGGAATAAGGTGGCCTAATCCGAGCCTAATCCAATTGCCTCATGTGCGTGTGAAATTTAAATATTGAATGAAGAAGGCTGGAGAAGAATCCATCCCTTTGATTGTGGTGCTGGGGAAATACTTATGGACTGTGAAAAAGATAAACTTATCTGCCTTGGAAGAAGTATGACCAGAGTGCCCCTTAGAGGCAAAGATAGTGAGACTTAATCTTAAATCCACTGGACATGTTGTCAGGAGATATCAGTCCCCAAAGAAGAACATCATGTTTGGTAAAGTAGTGGGGCAGTAAAAAGGAGGAAGGCTCTTAAGGAGAAGCATTGCACTGGCTGGATCAATGGGCTTGAGCACGGGAATGAATGTAAGGCTGGTCCATGGCAGGGCAGTGCTTTGGTGTGCTGGGCATTGGGTTCTGTGGATTGGAGTGGACTCAGTGGTACCTAAGAACAACAACAGCAGCAATGTTGTTTACAGTTCTTTAAGATCCACACAGTCAAAGATCTATGTGTTTTCATAATTTTAATGAAATGGAATAAGGGAGGCCAGAGAGAGACCACAAACTCAGTATGAATATATTTTGTATCTAAGTAAGATATAATCAAATGCCACCCCAAGCATATACGTACATTAACTATATCAGAAACACTTAAGGAAAATATAGGACTCAGTCTGAAAGAAAGTACCACCCAAAATATATTTTAAAAACATCTTCATACTGCAGAATAGGTTAGAATTTTGAAGGAAAAATACATTGAGTTGAAGTTATTAAAAACACCAAAGTTACATAAAAGAAAATACAAAGTTATTTTTTAAAAAGAAGAATCCACACTAACATTTCTGCAAGTAACTAGATTAGAAATAGCCTCTTACAGAATAGGCAGAGCTCCATTTTAATTATCTATGGAGAACAATAATAACAATAAGTGCAGAGAAAAAAGAAAATAGATTAAAAAAACAAATCAAGAGAAAACAAAAATAGAGGGCAAAGATGATTCACCAAAAGGGTAACTGACATTATTACTATTTAATGATATAGTCTCTGAAGTCAGTTTCTTCAAATTGATTAAAAAATCAAATGAGTGCATATGGGTATTGAAATATATATTATGTAAATATACACATGTATATTTTTCAACATTAAACTTAGAACATAATTCGTTATTCAATTATTTTGACTGAAAATTTAATCATGGAGTGGTCTTGGACATCTTTCCACCATCATACTATGCCACGGGACAATAGAGCAATCTATAGGAAGGTTAAAGAAACAGAAATATCACTTATGATTTTTATAACATCTCTTAATCTCTTAAAGTTATAAACCTTCTGAAAAATAAGGCATTTAAGGAATATACCTTTTGGAGAAAAAAATTTCTCCATGTGGAAATCTAGACACTTAAGAAATAACTAAAAACTAAATTATAATGTGTTATCTTTGATAAATGACCAGGGTTGGGTTTTTAATATAGAAATAAGAATAAATAACTGTGAGAACTATAGTCACAAAATAACATAAACTTCATATTTTGGATCATAAAATAAGAATGTAATCAGTGAGATTATTTATGGGTAGATATTAAGTAAGAGAAAAAAAGAGAAGAAAAATGGAAACAGTCATTCTAAATATCCAATTTAAAATTTTCAGAACTTTAGCTACTATGAGATCAAAATATGAATCTAAGGTTTACCATGTGCTAATATATTCAGCTCAATTCATTTTTCCCTTTCCTGATCAGATAAAGAATATATTTTAATATATTTTTAAATAAGATGCAACACATGACCTTATTTTTTAACAATGCTTTTTGTACTTATGTTTCTCTCTGTGTAGACAGAGGACCTTGGTAGACTGTCCACCTACTCTCTATCATAATTATTTTTAGATGAAAAAATATGAGAAATGTTTTGTCCCTCAAATATTTTCTATATGTTGAAATTTATTATTTAAATTTGTGATATTAAAGCAAGTGAAATTTCATTTATAAAATTAATACAAGCAATAATTTATGTAGGAACAAAACTGATGATTTCTGTGCACGTATTCTCAATGAAATTCACTTTTCTATCCTCAATTTCATAGGCTATAAAAACTGAATTTTGTAGAGGACTGTTAGAATGCTTAATAACTTACTAGCTGATTCATGTAGACATTCTGTCATCATATAAATATTCTTAGATTATTGATCCCACACACAGGAAAAGCACACATTCTCATTGTCCTTAGGGGGAAAGTTTCCACTTGAACTTGTTTGTGCCTTATTTTTATAAATCTTGCTGTTATGTTAAAATAAAATATTGTCTTCCTTCGACTCCTTAATAGTGTACCCCATCTAATATTTCTAGATGTCTAAGAGGGAACCAGGCACATCGGTAAAGACCTTTCATCTTACCACACTTTGACTGATATTCCCTAGAAAGATTACCAATGAAAAAGGGCCTGGTTTTAGAGCAGTGTCAAAAATGTCTGCATAAACAGGTGGGCGAAATCTTACTGTATCAAAAGGGTGATAGAATCTTAATACTATTTATATGCCCAATTTTCTTAACTCACTTTTCTTTCCTTCAAATCATAGGCAAATGTTTACTTAGATCTGGTTTCACTAAAGTTGACTCAATATTTATAAATACAAGTTTGGCAATGCAAAACCTTACTTTTCTTTCTATTACTCTCATAAATGAAAGTATATTATTCCAAAAGAATTATAGATGTGTTTGAGGTTGTTTTGTACTTCTGGTTGCTAGAGGCCTGATCGCTTTAATAAGCTAAACCATCAGCCTTGGATAAAGTGTCCCATACAAGATGGATAGTCAGTAAACAGGAATGTTGAATATTCATTAGACATAAAATGTTATACTGAATTGGAGAAGTATTTAAGGATTAAGGTCAGATGATCTGTTCTGCCCTTTTAGATTTTATCTTTTCCAAGATAAATACACACACACACACACACACACATTCCATGCGCTAATAATAAGATAAGCTAAGGAAAAAAATGTAGATTTACACCTTAAAAGAAAAATATTTAAATTAAATAATGTCTGTTCAAAGATCTATTCTAATTCAAATATTCATTGATTATGATCTGAAAGGGAGATTTTTTGACAAATATAATATGAATAAGCTGATATGCACTTTGGTGGCCAAGAAATTGAAAAAAAACTCTAGAGTTTCAACTTTAAAGCCACCAGCCTTTCCTGGGAGAAAGAGGCTAGCTACACCAGCCATTATTGAGTTTCAGAAAACCTAAGTAGGGCCACTCTGAGCAGGGATTGAATCTACGGCACTAGAAATGAGCCATTTAGTAACTAAATAATAAACCGCTATTTAGTATATTTGTAAGTGTACTACAGCACTCTCAGAAGTTTGTTGTTATATATTGTGGCAAAATTCCTTTTATTATGATCTTGAGGGAATCGTATTATAGGAAAACCCATTTTTAAGCATATTTTTTTCTCAGCCTTTTCTCTAGAGGCAAGAAATGGTAAAGGTTATATTGCCCTAAAAGTACTGAAAGCCAGTACGTTTTTAATGGATATTTTAATCCACATGAAATGAAAAATCATTTAGAAATGTTTTGAAATTCTTGTACCAATATTTCAGTTAGAGATTTATTAATATGCTCTAAAAAATAATACTTCTAATCAGATGTGACATTTTCCTTAGAAATGATTACATTTAGTTTATTCTAAACATTTTTTCTCCTGAGTCAGAAAGCTCTGAATGTTGTTGAAGATTGTATACAAAAATATACCTCACAGATTCTTTTATTTTTAATTTTTTAAATCATTTTATTGGGGGCTCATACAACTCTTATCACAATCCATCCATCCATCCATTGTGTCAAGCACTTTTGTACATTGTTTCCCGAATCATTTTCAAAACATTTGCTTTATACTTGAGCCCTTGGCATCAGCTCATTTTTCCCATCCCTCCCCGCTCCTCCTTCCCCATGAACCCTTGATAATTTATAAATTATTATTATTTTGTCATATCTTACACCATCCGATGTCATCTCCCTTCACCCACTTCTCCACTGTCTGTCCTCCAGGGAGGAAGTTATATGTAGATCCTTGTAATCTGTTCCCGCTTTCTGCCCCACCTTCCCTCCACCCTCCTGGTAGCGCCACTCTCAGCACTGGTCCTGAGGGGTTCATCCGTCCTGAATTCCCTGTGCTTCCAGTTCCTATCTGCACTAGTGTACATCCTCTGGTTCAGCTGGATTTGTAAGGTAGAATTGGGATCATGATAGTGGAGGGGAGGAAGCATTCAGGAACTAGAGGAAAATTGTATGTTTCACCATAACTACCCTGCACGCTGACTGGCTCATCTCCTCCCTGCTGCCCTTCTGCAAGGGGATGTGCAGTTTCCCACAGATGGGCCCTGGGTCCCTACTCCGCACTCCCCCTCATTCACAATGCTGTGATTTTTAGTTTTTTGGGTCTTTGGTGCCTGATACCTGATCCCTTCAATGCCTTGTGATCTCAAATTCTTTTTTCCGTAAGTTTAATTTATGGTGATAAGTGGTGAAGTCCATAGCTACATGAATGTGTTTTAGTGCCTACATGGTTACATTTAACATATAATGTTAAAAGCAATACAAATGGGTCTTTTTAGAGGTATGAACTTGCCAGAGAAAGACAACTCACTGGATATTATGAAGTTGCAAAGCACTATGTCAAAGGCGGAATTTTTGAGAAGCCCATTAAAATAAGGCAGCCCTGTCAAAACTGGTTCTCACTGACTTCCCTGCATATTTCTCTCTCACGTATGTTGAGATTATTTTAACAATCTATATTTTATGAAAATGAATGAGTTAATGTAAGTCTGGTAATTCAGTCCCTGTTTAACATTCGTAGCCTGAGATCTATAGTTCCTTGATTTGTTATACATAAATTGGCCCCACAAGAGGTAACTCGAAGTTTTAGGAGAAGTTCACAGCATATTGTTATTTTCTGTCACATCTAAGAAGCATGATAAGAATTAATATTTCCATTTAAATGAACCTGATTCTTAGACAATCCAGATACTTTTCAGAATTGATTTTCAGTAGATCATAAGGAACCTTCGCAGAAAGATGACATGGTTCCACAAAGTCTTTGGATAAGCAGTGGTTATTTACTAGTTGAGTGACCTTAGATCAACTCTCAGTCTTGTAGCCTCACTTTTCACATCTTTAAAATAAGGAGATTAAAAAAGGATTGCCAAAATAAACCTGCAATCAAAAAATGATTCCTCCAACCCCAATATTTTAAGAACCAAGTGTAAGGTCCTATTTTATATGTTAAAACCAACTATGCTTAAGATGGTAAAGGTATTTTACTACAAATGTTGGGTACAGAATAAAATTCAGTCCCTTCATTCCATGTTTGTTAGCACCTTTACTGGTTCCTCACTCATGGCACTCTTGTTTGCTTGCTAATTTTTTCTTTTTAATCATTTTATTGGGGGTTTGTATAGCTCTTTCTCCACCCCTTCCATCCATCCATGTGTCAAGCAAATTTTTACATGTGCTGTCATCATTTTCAAAACATGTTTCTACTACTTTTAAAAGCTTCTCACATCACAGGGAATTAATCAAATGAGATAACTCTGAATTAGCAGTCATTCAAGATAGTCAATTTTAGAGTAGACCTTCAAACGTATGTATTGCTTTTCCATTATCTTATTGTGAAAATTTTTAGACTCTTGGTTATTCTTAGGTGTTACGCAGTTGGTTCTGACTCCTAGTGACCTCAGGTGCAAAGAGCAAAACGGTAGCAGGTGATACCCCATCGTCACAGTTGTTGACATGTCTGAGTTAAGGTTGACAGGTTAGAGCTACTGTGTCAATCTTGCTGAGGATCTTCTACGTTTTAGCCAATATTCTACTGTATCCAGTATGTGGTCCTTTTCAGGGACTAGTGTCAACTAATCATGTCTCCAAAGTAAGTGGGATCAAGTCTGTAGCATCACAATTGTCACTTCTAAGGAATATTCTGGCTGTACTTCTTCCAAGACAAATCTGTTCATTCGTATGGAAGTCCAGAGGGTTTCCAATATTCTTTGCCAACAGCATGATTCAAATGCATCAGTTCTTTGTTGCTCCTCCTTACTCTGTCGCCCAGATTTCACATGGCTATGTGGTGCTTGAACATTGCATGGTTTAGGTCAGGCATACCTCAATCCTAAAGTGCCATCTTTAGTCATTAACACTTAAAGAGATCTTGTGCAGAAGATCTACCCAAGTAATGTTCATTAGGCTGAGTTTTCTCGAGAAACAAAATCAAGTAAACATCTATATATGTACCAGAAATAACTTTATATCAAGAAAGAAATGTATATTAAAGAATTACTCCAACCCAATCCAACTCAAGTCTATGTGTCAAATGCTACCTGGATGCTTCTCCATTCTTACACAGTTGCCAACTGATAAAGGTGAAGCAGGAAGTGGGTGGCGGCAGAGCCATGCTGATCCATAGTTTGCAGGAAGGCATTCTGGGTGCTATAGCTGCTAGAGTTGGCAGGCCACGTGCAGACTCCAGGGAAGCAGGAAGGCTAGCATAGGCAAGTGAGAACAGAAAGTCCTCCCTAGTGTCTTTTCTAAATAGGCCACACCCCTAAGGAGACATTAGTAGATTGTGCCCTGATTGAGAGCTTAGACTCTGACCACACTTTCACTCAGGTGCATCATTGATCTAAATCTAAAGATCACAAAATTCATCCTTGAATTCTTGAATTTCATTATTATTGCATCCATGAGGATTGCTGTGGATTCAATTAAAAGCCCATTAGAAAAAGAGAAAACTATTCCATATGAATCCTCCATTAGTCTACGTATTTTAGACTAAAGATACCCATGAAAGTTTATAAGCCAACAACTTCATGCCTTTGTCTCCCTTCATTTTTAATATTCAATTTCTGCATTCCCCATACCTATAAATCTAGTGGTATGATGAAAGAAGCATCTTGTTGAAGAATCTTCATTCCAGTTGGAACATTGAGTATCAGCATCCATAAGCAGTGCTCAAACAAGAGTTGGTCATCTATTGAGATAGTAACAATGCGCACTAACTCAGAGTCAAACATTTTTCCTTTCATTCAGCTGGGTTCTGGCCAACTTAGTTCTAGCCACTCCAAGTATCAGGCTTTGAACTATGATTCTGAGATAGAATTTAGAAAGTTCTGAAATCAGAATGAGTGGAATGGTTTTTATACACGACAATGAACTAGTCATTAGTTCTTGACCACTCTGGCTATAATTGGGTGGTGTGGTCCTCTTAAAGTGGCTGCCAGCTGATGGCTCTTTAATAGCAGTGGAAAAGTAAATCTTATATGGCTGAAATAAATGTGGAACATCACAGTGCCCACCACATTTTTGAAGATTCTTAATTTACTATTTGTTATTTCCATTATTATTGTTATTTATTTGCGTGTTCCTATTTGCCAGATGTTCCACATTTGGCCTGTGGCCTTGGCATCGCTGATGAAAATCAGCTTCTCCATCCTTTCTTTACACAGATGTAGGTCATTTGATTCCTGTGTTTTCCATCTGGCCTGGTCCACGTGTACACGTACCATGTTACATTATTGACAAAAGATGTTTGTAGTGACTAAGTCATTGGTCTTAAAAAAAAACAACTCTATTCTACCATCGCCAGTGCGCATTCTATCATGAAGGCTATACTTTCTAATTTACCAAGCTTCTTCTGGGTTTCTAAGTTTTGCATTCAGATCATTAATTATTATCAATGTCATGTTTGATAAGTTCCAGACTGATGAAGTTGTAGAATTATTTACTTCTTTCATCTTTTGCTTCAGTGCCTGGTGAACGAATCGGAATAATAGTCGTATTAACTAATTTTCCATGTAGTCATACTGATGCTATCCAATCACTGACAGTCTTATATTTCAGCATATGTTGAAATGTTCTTTTTAATGATGAATGTAACACCATTCCTTTTCAATTTGTCATTTCTTACACAGTAAACCGTATGATGGTCTGATTTAAATTGGTTATGGTCAGTGCACTCGGCTCCCCGATACCTAGGCTAATGGACATTATGCGTTCCATTTCAAATTTTCTCAATTCATTCTTTGTACATTCAATATTTCCATGAATGGTTATTTAAATCAGCTTTTACTCCTTTTGAGTTGCATTACATCAGCTAACGAGGAACCTGGAAGCTTTGTTCCATCAGCCTCATCAAGGCGCACCTACCTTTGAGGAGGCGGGTCTTCCCGAGTCAGACTTCGAACATTTTCCAACGCGAGAAGCTCGTCTGCTGGCACTACGCTGCACAGTGTTTCGCTGCTCTTAATAGGGCCTTCACGAGCTGATTTTTGAAGGCGGTCTCATTCTTCCTCCTTCATAGCATATCTGCATCTGCAGGCTCTGCTGAAACTGGTTCACTGAGGCTGACCTCATTTGTGTTTGAAATCCAGTGGCACAGCTTCCAGCATCCCAGTAACAGAAAAGGTCCCACAGGATAACAATCTGACAGATGTGTCCACAAGACCCAGAGTACAATCCAAAGTACTTTCTACCTGTATTTAGAAAGCATCTCAAGAATAGATTGGAATGCTGAATGTTGTGTGTGGCCTGACAGAATAATGACGAGTCTTTCTTGGAAGAAGGACATCATAAGGAACCGTTTCCAGGTACTGTGGAGGATCTTCAAAACAAGAGGAAGACTCTTGGCGAGACGCAATGATGCAGTGGCTGTGACAATGGGCACAAAGAGAGCAATGGCCTCCCAGCTCTTTCCTCTATTTCCCTTGACTTTCCTCCTGTCCCACTATCATGCTCAGTCCCCACCTGGGTTTCAGCAATTCATCTTGATTACATTGCTCTTGATCATGCCATACCAGGCCTCCCACACCTCACCACCAATTTGGGTCACTTGTTCCCTTGTCCCTGGGTTTCTGAACAACACTTCCTTAACCCCACCTCTCCGAATCCCATGTCCCCCCAGAACTGTGGGTCCCATTGTTTTCTCCAAAGGGAATTTATAGAGGTCTAGATAAAGACATGTGCATATGCAAATATATTTATATATCAAGATGGGTAAATAGATCTATGTGCCTATATTCATAGGTTTAGTATTAAGGTAGCAGAAGGACATTGGGCCCCCACTCAAGCACTCCCTCAATGCAAGAATACTTTCGTCTATTAAATTGGCATTCTAAGATGCTCCCCTTCCAAACACAATCACTGAAGACAAAGTGGGTGAATAAGCAAATGTGGTGAAGAAAGCTGATGGTCCCTGGCTATCAAAAGATATATTGTCTGGGGTCTTAAAAGCTTGAGGGTAAACAAGCGGCTATCCACCTCAGAAGCAACAAAGCCCACATGGAAGAACACACCAGCCTGTGTGATCACGAGGTGCCAAAGTGATCAGTTATCAGGCATCAAAGAACCAAAAATCAAATCGTTGGGAGCACACCTCCATGATACGATCGCTGAAGACAAACGGGTGCATAAGCAAATGTGGCAAAGAGCTGATGGTGCTTGTCTATCAAAAGGTATAGCATGTGGGGTCTTATAGGCTTGAAAGTAAACAAGCAGCTATCTAGCTGAGAAGCAACAAAGCCCACATGGAAAAAACACACCAGCCTGTGTGATCATGAGGTGTCGAAGGGATCAGGTATAAGGCATCATCAGAACAACAAAAAAATCTTACCATAATGAATAAGGCAGGGAGTACAGAGTGGAGACCCAAAGCCCATTTGTCAGCCACTGGAGATCCCCTTGCAGAGGGGTCTAGGGGAGGAGATGAGCCAGTCAAGGTGTGATGTAGCAACGATGAAAAATGCAACTTTCCTCTAGTTCCTAAATGCTTCCTTCCTGCCCCCACCCCCACTATCATGATCCGAATACTACCTTGCAAGTCTGACTAGACCAGAGGTTGTACACTGGTGAAGATAGGAACTGGAAACACGGGAAGCCAGGGCAGATGATCCTTTCAGGACAAGTGGTGTGAGGAGCGATACAGGGAGGATAGAGGGAGAGTGGGTTAGAAAGAGGGAACCGATTACAAGGATTTACATGTGACCTCCTCCCTGGGGGGCTGGCAACAGAAAAGTGGGTGAAGGGAGACGTCGACAGGGCAAGATATGACAAAATAATAATTTATAAATTGTCTAGGGCTCATGAGGGGGGGGGGCGGAGCTGGTAGGGAGGGGAAAAATGAGGACCTGATGCCAGGGGCTTAAGTGGAGAGCAAATATTTTGAGAATGATAAGGGCAGTGAATGTACAGATGTGCTTTACACAATTGATGTATGTATGGATTGTGATAAGAGTTGTATTAGCCCCTAATAAAATGATTTTTTTAAAAGATAACAATGGCTATGAGGATGGCACAGGATCAGGGAATACTCCTTTCTATGGTACAGAAAGCTCAAAATAAAATTAATTGAAAACCAAATCCACTGCCATTAAGTTCATTATATGAACTGCGGCACTTATTCTCAGCTGCCCAATTCTGAATCCATGAAGCCATCAGGGTTCCTATGATTGTACATTAGGTCAAAACTAATTTTATGGTATCTTATGGTAACTATATGTGTGTGTGTGTGTGCATAGGAATACACTAGGTTTACTGTGTATTAAAATCTATATAATGTGTTCCATATTAGAATACAATTATTTTTGTATACTATGTTGGCAATTTTATAAGAAGAATTACCTAAGTTAAGTGACTATAGCTGTGATTAAGACAGTTGAAGTAATTCTGAAGAAAGAAGTAGTAGGAGAAAAAGAGGATTGACTGAAGACTATGATCATTTTTTAAAAAATTTAGTCATGTTCTTGTGCTGTATAATAAATCCACGCACAGAGACTCTAAATGACACCAAACACCTGTTCCCTATGGTCATTAAGCTATTATTCTTTTTGGGGAAAATGGCCTGGTGTTTCTTCCTGCTGAGCCCCTGGTAGTTTTGAGCTGCTGATTCTTTGGTTAGTAGCCAAGGTTTTCAGCCAAGCACTGAACCATTGCACTACAAACATACCAAAACTCACCCATAACTGATGAAAAATACTCTGACGTGCCTATTATGTTTCAAATGCTATTCTAAACTCTACAGAGAAGAAAGAATGCTGATTATGAGGTGTCTTAAAAGAGGAGCTTGCACTTTATGTTATTGTTCAGTGCCAACTATTTGGTTCTGATCCAGAGCTACCTTATGTACAGTGGGAAGAAACAGTGCCCCCCCCCCCCAATTATTCTCATGCTTGAGCCCACTGGTGAAATCGGTGTCAATCCATGTCATTGAGAGCCTTCTTTTTTTCCTCCTCCTTAATTTTTACTAAATATGATGTCTTTCTCCAGGGACTGATCTCTCCTGACAACATGTCCAAAATATGTAATGTGAAGTCTCATTATCCTTGCCTCTGAGGGGCACTCCGGGCATACTTCTTCCAAGACAGATCTGTGTATACTTTTGGCAGTGCATGATACTGTCAATATTCCTTACCAGCACCATAATTAAAACACACCAATTCTTTGTCTTCCTTATTCAATATCCAACTTTCACGTGACCTGGGTCAGGGACATCTTCGTTCTCAAAGTAACATACTGGTACTTGCTTTTCAAACGTCTGAAGAGGTCTTAGGCAGCAGATTTCCAAATGCAGTGCATCTTTTGATCTCTTGCCTGCTGCTTCTGTGAGCAGTGATTGTGGATCCAAGGCAGATGAACTCTGCTGAACTTCAATGGTTTCTCCATTTATGCTACATCTTGATCCAGTTGTGTGGATTTGGGCTCCCTTGGACTTGCTTTCATTTTCTTCAGCTTCAACCTGAAATTACATACGAGCAAATGATGGTCTAATCGACAGTCAGCCCTTGGCCTACTGACACTGAGATACTCACTCCACCATCTCTTCTCACAGATGGATTCTATGTGATTTCTGTGCATTTCATAAGGAAAAATCCATGTGTGTAGTCACTATTTGTGTTGTGAAAAAAGGCATTTGCTACGAACAAGTCATTGGTCTCACAAAATTCTACCATGAAATTTCCAGTTTTGTTTCAATCACCAAGGCCATATTTTCCAACTACTGTTCCTTCTTCTTTATTTCCAACTTTTACATTCCAATTCCCAGTAATTATCAAGGCATATTGATCAGGTTGGTTCCATTTCGGTGCTTATCAGTGCTAAGTGATGTGAATATGCTCTGATAGACCATGTCCCTGCTGGCACTGCTGGCTGAGGCACCAAACTGAACAGAACTTACTGATGGTGTCCCTTGATCTATGCTGCCCTCCCTTCCTCCACCCCCAAGGTTCAGCTTTGAAGACACTGGATCCCTGTATGGACACTGGAATGCCTCTTGCGTAACTTCAAAGTGATGATTTAGGATTTGATGACTTCAAAGTGTGACAGCACCTGATTTTGACACCTTCAAAATTAACAATGAGTTTTGTGTTTCATCGGGGCTATAAACAATCTTTGGTGCTTCCTTTCCCCCACTATCATGACCTCAATTCTACCTTGCAAATCGGATTACACGAGAACATGCACACTGCTACAGACAAGAGCCCGCAACACAGGGAATCCAGGAAGATAAACCCCTCAGGGTCAACAAGGAGAGTAGAGATACCAGGAGGATTAGGGAGATGGGGGCAAAAAGGGGGAATCAATCACAAAAATCAACCTAGACCCCCCTCTCAAGGGGACAAGCAGTGGAAACGTGAGTGAGGGTTAAGGGAGGACAATGTAAGATATGGAAATAAGGGTTTGTGAGGGAGGGCAGGCAGGAAGGGAGGGGGGTTAGAAATGGGGAGCTGACATCAGGGGCTCAAGTGGAAAGAGAATGCTTTGAAAGTGATGATGGCAGCATATGTGCAAATGTACCTGACACACTGGATGAATGTATAGATTGTGATGAGAGCTGTAAGAGGCCCCAATAAAAGTATTTAATAAAATTAATTAATTAATTAAAGTAACTAAAAACAAACAAGGAGTTTGACTAGCGTGTGGTGAAATAGCCTAGGCCTTCCTACCATTCTTCCCTTGGACTCTAGCCTCTTTCAAGTTCAAGTTAAAGGATTTCTGAGGGCTTCTTTTTATCACAAGTTCCAGTTTCCTGCTTCCAGTTTCACCAAATGACCTCAACTTAATTTGTACTTTCACATAGTTTATATGTGAAATACCTTCAAGAAATATTTTGGAAGTCTTGGAAGCAAACAGTTGTGGTGAAATAACAAGGGACATTAATTATTTAATACATTTTATATTCCCCTCAAGAAGTTGGGTGAGTGGAGCAATAAGTAAACCAAAATCAGTAGCAAGGAGGGTGTGAGTGGCCTAGTAGGGAGTCAGCAAGGACTAGGTAACTGAGAGAAATTACTGAAACCCAAATGAAGACTTAGAATGATAGTGGGACAAGAGAGAAATAAAAAGAAATATAGGAAAGAACTGGGTGACCAAGGGTATTTATAGAGGTCCAAAGACTGGAATGTACATATGTAAATATATTTATATGAGTGTGGGAAAACAGATCTATGTGCATATATTTAGAGGTTTAGTATTAAGCCAGCAGATGACATTGGGTCTCCACTCAAGCACTTATTCAATGCAAGAACACTTTGTTCGAATAAATTGGCATTCCATGATGCACACCTTCCCGACACGATTGCTGAAGAAAAATGTGTGCATAAGCAAATGTGGTGAAGAAAGCTGACAGTGCCCAGCTACCAAAAGATGTAGTGTCTAGAGTCTTAAAAGCTTGAAGATAAACAAGAGGCCATCTAGCTGAGAAGCATCAAAGCCCACATGGAAGAAACACACCAGCTTGGCTGACCACGAGGTACAGAAGAGACCAGTTGACAGACATCAAAGAGCTAAAAACCATATCAGTGGGTGCTCACCTTCCTAACACAACAACTGAAGACAAATGTGTGCATAAGCAAATGTGGTGAAGAAAGCTAATGGTGCCTGGCTATTAAAAGACATAGGGTCTAGAGTCTTAAAAGCTTGAAGATAAACAAGTGGTCATCTAGCTGAGAAGCATCAAAGCCCTCATGGAAGAAGCAAATGAGCCTGTCAGACCACAAGGTGCAGAAGGGACCAGTTATCAGACAGCAAAGAGCTAAAAAACCATGTCAGTGGGTGCCCACCTCCCTGATACGATCAATGAAGCCAAACATGTGCATAAGCAAACGTGGTGAAGAAAGCAGATGGTGCCCAGCTATCAAAAGACATGGTGTCTGGGGTCTTAAAGGCTCAAAGATAAACAAGTGGCCATATAGCTCAGAAGCAACAAAGCCCACATGGAGGAAACACACCAGCATGTGTGACCACGAGCTGCCGAAGGGATCAGGTATTAAGCATCAAGGAACATAAAATAATATCATTGAAAAGGTAGGTGAGTGCAGAGTAGAGACTCAAAGCCCAAATGTAGCCAACCAGACACCCCTTGCTGAGGGGCTGTGAGGAGAAGATGAACCAGGCAGGGTGTTGGGAAGCAACGATGAAACATATAACTTTCTTCTAGTTCTTAAATACTTCCTCCCCCCCGCCCAACTATCATGATCCCAATTCTACCTTGCAAATCTGGCTAGACCAGAGGATGTACATTGGTACAGATAGAAACTGGAAACAGGGAATCCAGGAGAGATGACTCCTCCAGAACCAGTGGTGAGAGCGGCGATGCCCGGAGGGTGGAGAGAATGTGGGGTAGAAAGGGGGAATTGATTACAGGAATCTACACATAGCCTCATCCCTGGGGGAGCAACAGCAGAGAAGAGGGCAGGGGGAGACATCAGACAGTGTAATATATGACAAAATAATAATAACAATATATGAATGATGAAGGGTTCACGAGGTAGGGGGGGAATGGGGAGGAAGGGGGGAAATGAGCAGCGGATATTAAGGGCTCAAGTAGAAGGCAAATGTTTTGAGAATGATGATGGGCAACAAATGTACATATGTTTTTGACACAATGGATGTATGTATGGATTGTGATAAGAATTGTATGAGTCCTCAATAAAATGATTTTTTTTTAAAAAGGAGTTGAGTGGTTTCTGTCATTGTTTTTAACTATTAAAACAACAGAAGAGACACGGTGTCAGTTTCTAGGTCTCAGCTTCCCATCCGTTCCCGTCTCTCGGATCAATTTCAGGAAGTTCAGGGACTCAATATAAGAAGTCTGACTACAAAGAGTCCATGGAAAATCCATGCCCAGTGTCAGTTGAGAGATCAGTCTTCCAATTGTCCTCGACAAGGTACACAAACCAAGCCAAACCTACTGACATAGAATCAATTCTCATGCACAGTGACCTTATGGGACATTGTAGAACTGTCCCTGTGGGTCTTGAATGCTGTAACATCATCTGTCCCCTGCAGAGCACCAAGTGATTTCAAACTGCTGAGCTTGTGGTTGGTTAATAGTAAAACACATAATGCTCTGCTCTCCCAGTTTCTGTGAATTAGCCTGTCTTAAACCCTCCGTGAGATTTGCACCAATGAATCTCACTGAATGGTTTCAGTAAGCACCATGTGTAGCAGAAACACTCCTGAGGTCCTAACCCACAACATCTTAAGAAACAGTACATCAATTTTATAGCCACATATTGGAAAATTCAAATATCAGCAATTCTAGCATATATTTTTCATTTAATGATCTTTACTCTTTGTTGATTGTACATCCATTTTATTAAAAGTAAAATTCGATCCAGGATTCTCAGACATTTTGTATGAATTATTTGCATTGTACTTCATATATATGTAATATTTACACATCATAAAACATAAACAAATGTAGCTATTTCCAAATATGATACAGATGAAACAAAAACATTATAAGATGTGGAAGTTACATAATCTACCATCAATTTGAGCAAAGGGGTGGAGTCTAGCCTGTCAATCAAGTCATAAACAATGAACCTTTGTGTGGGGATGCCTTCTCCTGAGGATTCTGGGAACTCCTGTATACACACACACACACACACACACACACACTCTCTCTCTCTCTCTGCTTCACCTTCCTGTTGGCAAGCCACATGGAATAGAGTCACACTGATGCCAGCCATAGCACTGGAGATGCTTCCACCACCACTGGATCCACAAGACTTTCCATCCAAAGGCTGTGATCTTCCTGCATTCATCATCATTGCATGTGTTGCTATGTCTGAAGAGGAATTTATAAAGTGGTATCAGACATATGGGCTAATATCAGACTTATGGACTTGATCTGGACTGGGACAGGATGTTTTCTTAATGTACAATTACTTTTACACACATGTGAGTCTCTGGATTTGTTTTTCTTGTTGATCCAGACTAACACATAAGGTAAAATAATAAACAAAGAGTATCGTCGTCTTAGGGACTGAGTCTTAGATTACTGTTACTCTGTAGTAGGCAAGCAGAATGACAATGATGCTCTCTGCCTTTCCTTTGCATTCAGGATATTGTAGCATAGTTCCGTTTATTTATATTGAGGTGAGTAGCTCTGTGGATCTTAGTTTCCAATTTACACTATATTAAATGGGTTAACTAGATTCTTGTTAAGAAACCAGGGGCTTATCTCATAGGAAAAAGCAAAGCTAACAATAATCATGTGACCAATCTGGGAGCCTCTTGTTCTCAGTACAGCACTCCCAGGCCAAATTCGATGTGAGAAGAGCCATCAAAGCACCAATAAGAGAAATGAGCATAACCTTTTGAAATAAGGAATGAGACTACGCTCACAATGTTGACCCTTGCCCTCAGTGAACTCTGACTTAATAGGATTTCATATTCATTGAGTGGTTGCTATGCAGTAGGTATTTTTCAAAGCGCCTAACCGTGCTATTTAATGCACTTCCTACAGCGACTCAAGGAGGTGGCAACTGCGCTCATTCCATTTACAGCTTGGAAACGGAAAGCAAACTGAGAAGATGAGTGCTTTGTTCAAGGTCACGTCGTAAGTGGCAGCATCCAGGGCCCATCACCAGCAGTCTGATTGCAGGACGTGACCTCTATTGCGCTTTATCTCAGCCCCTTCCTTCCAGAAAGGCACAGGCAAATCTGAGTGGTGGCAAGGCCTTGCACTGCTCATTAATTTCTTCTTACTCCTATTTTTAAATATGAATATTTGTTTATGTTTTATGAGGTATTTAAGAAGTATTATGCATGAAAGTGGTCAATACATTTACTGGAATGCTAGATCAAATGTTACTTTTAATAATATGGAGATGCAGTCAATGAAGTTGAAAGATGACTAAGTGAGAACTCTATGTTAGAACAGCTAACGTTTGTTTTCACTAACATGAAGCTATAAAGTTTATGAACCAGTTAAAGACGCTGCAGCTGGAAATGTGGTTCTCGGCGGAACATTTTCCATGTGCACCCTTTGTATCTCCTGCTGTATTGGTTGCTGATCTATAGAATAAGGATGGTTTTGTCTTAAAAATTGTTGAATAATACTAAGCCAAATTCTACCTTCCTACCATTAATCTGGTTCTTACTAGAAATTATAGAGGATAATCTGTATTTGCGATAACTGTATTGATCCATTCAGTATTCACCTATATATTCCTACCCTGAGGAATACCAGCTGCTATCTTGTCAGTTCCAATTCAAGGCGACTCCATTGTGACGGTGGGCAATTGTGCTCCATAGCATTTTAGCATCTAGATTTTTGGAAGTAAATGATAAGGTCTTTCTTCTGAGGCATCTCTCTGAACCTAAAATGCCAATCTTTGGGTTAGCTACATTAGTCGGGGTTAACTAGAGAAACAAATCCAGGGAGACACATATGTGTATAAGAAAGAGCCCGGCTATCAAAAGAGATAGTGTCTGGGGTCTTAAAGGCTTGAAGGTGAACAAGCGGCCATCAAGCTCAGAAGCAAAAAAGCCCACATGGAAGAAGCACACCGACCAGTGCAATCACGAGGTGCCAAGGGACCAGGTATAAGGCATCATGCAAAAAAAAAACAAAACAACGATATAAGTGTGTGTGTGTATGTATGTTTATATATGTGTATATGTATATATATACCATATTAAATGAAGGGGGAAGTGCAGAGTGGAGACCCAAGGCCCAAGTGTCGGCCAATGGAGATCCCCTCATAGAGGCGTTTAGGAGAGGAGATGGGTTAATTAGGGTGCGAGGTAGTACCGATGAAGAACACAGCTTTCCCCCAGATCCTGGATGCTTCCTCTCCCCCACTACCATGATCCGAATTCTACCTTGCAGGCCTAGATAGGTCAGAGGCTGTACACTGGTACATATGAGGGCTGGAGGTACAGGGAATCCAGGGTGGATGATACCTTCAGGACCAAGGGTGTGAGGGACGATGCTGGGAGAGTGAAGGGTGAGTGGGTTGGAAAGGGGGAACTGATTACAAGGATCCACATGTGACCTCTTCCCTGGGAGAGGGACAGCAGAGAAGGGGGGAAGGGAGACTCCGGATAGGGCAAGATATGACAAAATAACGAGGTATAAATTACCAAGGGCACATGAGGGAGGGGGGAAAAGGGAGGGAGGGGGAAAAAAAAAGAGGACCTGATGCAAGGGGCTTAAGTGGAGAGCAAATGCCTTGAGAATGATTGGGGCAGGGAATGTATGGATGTGCTTTATACAATTGATGTATGTATATGTATGGATGGTGATAAGAGTTGTATGAGTCCCTAATAAAATGTAAAAAAAAAGATAAAAAAGCAAAAAAAGAAAGAGCAGGCAGGGGAGCGAGGGGGAAGAAATGGGGAGCTGATTCAGGGGCCCAAGTGGGAAGAGAACGATCATGATGGTGGCAGCATATGTGCAAATATGCTTGACGAGGAATGTATGGATTGTGATAAAAGATGTAAGAGCCCCCAATAAAAGTATTTTAAAAAAAAGACAAAACAAAGAAAGAAAGCATCGCAGCCAAGTCCATATCAAGTCCCTAAGTCCTATATTAGCCCATATGTTCAATACCAGTCTATAAATTCCTCTTCAGACAACACAGCACCTGCACTGATGCTGAATTCAGGAAAATCACAGGCCAGTTGGTGGAGAGTCTGTGAATCCAGTAGTGGTGGAAGCATCTCTGCGCTGGCGTGGGTCTCCACATGGCTCCTCCAGCTCCAGGGCTCTGGCTCCATCAGTGTAGCTCCATGTGGCTTGTCAACAGGAATGTGTAGCAGAGAAAGTGTGTCCGGCCTTTGGTGAGCGATTTATCTCCATAGAGCCTCCAAATGAGGCCATCCAGCTGTGACCTGATTGACAGGGTAAACACTACCCCTTCACGCTTAATAGCCTCTAGTTGACACCAGATTATGTAACTATCACAGGTGCCACTGAATTGAATCCACCCCACAGCAACCCTAAGCACGATAGAACAAAATGCTGCCTGGGTCCTGCCCCATCCTCACAATTGTTCTTGTGCTCGATCCCATTAGAAAAAAAAGAAATAAAATTTATTTTATAAATATATAATCCTCTCTCACATTTTGTTTTTTGGCTGTTATTTTCACATCTGTAACCCAGAGGTTTGTTTTTTGTTTTGTTTTTGTTTTCCTGCGGCAACTTAGGCCACGATTCTCAGCTCACTTGTCTTGGGCCCGTAGGCAAGTCATGCTCCAATCCTTCCAAAATGTTTCCTTGTCAGGATTCTGATCCCAAAGGATTCTGACTGCTCAGGATATAGCAATCTCTCAACTCCATGTCCCCGAAATGCTGTATGGAAGAGATGCTACACTGACGAGGTGCTATAGCTGTAGGGTTGTGATTGTTCTAAACTTGCATTATCTGAGCAGCAGACTAGGCAATAAGTATTGAGTTTTCAAAAGAGATGTGTAATAATTGAGAGTAGCTAATCAGGAAACCTTTTCTGCCACGTTTTGTAATACATTGTGGTAGTTACATAATCTGGTGTCAATTTGAGAGGATTACCAGTGAAGGGGTGGAGTCTGGTCTGTCAATCAAGATATAACCAATGAGGTCTCTGTGTGGGCATGGCCTTCTCCTGAGAATTCTGGGAATTCCTGAATTTTCTCCTTGGAGGTAGGAGACTCTTTCTCTCTGATCACTCCTTCGAAGACATTGCAGCTGGCAAGACACATGGAGCTACCTAGTGCCCTGAGCTGGAGAAGCCATATGGACCTGCTCTGATGCAACCAGACATCTGAAGCCAGAGAAGCCACGTAGAAATCCCTGCCAGCTCAGATGCTTACAATGCCACTGCATCCAAAGACTTTCTACCCACTGGCCTGTGATCATCCTGCATTCGTCATCGTTGCTGTGTTTCCTGAGTCTGAAGAAGACTTTATAGATGGGGTTAATGTCATACTTATGGGCTTCAACCTGACTGGGTTGTGATGCTTTCTTAATGTACTATTACCCTTTATATAAAACTCTATCTTATATACATTTGAGTTGCTATGGATTTGTTTCTCTAGTCAACCCAGACTGACACATACATAAAGGTTTTCAAATTAATGATAGTGAATATCTTATTAATTTAGTGCTACTGTGTGAAGAGAATCAGAACCCTCAGTGCTGTCTGGTAGCATTGGCCTGCCAACCATAATGTTGGTCATTGGTTCAAGCCTACCAGTTATGCCACAGGAAAAAAATGAGGCTGCTTATTACCATGATTTTCAGCTTCATATCCTTAGATAGCAGTGATTCTCAACCTGTGGGTCGTGGCCCTTTTGGGGTTTTAACGACCCTCTCACAGAGGTCACCCAGTTCATAATAGTAGCAAAATTACAATTATGAAATATCTGTGAAAATAATTTTATGGTTGGGGGTCACCACAACATGAGGAGGTGTATTAAGTGGTTGCAGCATTAGGAAGCTGAGAACCACTGCTATCGAGAGTCTCTGTGGCTCTGAGCCAACTTCGTGGCACCTAACCAAACCACTAAGAATGAGTAAGGATTGACTTGATGGCAGTGAGTGGGATAAAGAAATAAGACATTTATTTTCTTATAATTTAGGAGGCTAGAAGTCTAAACTCGGGATACCGAATGTAGTATCCACTCTGGGAGGGAATCTTTTATTCCCATGGCACTTGTCTCCACGTGGTAGCTATCGTGTCCCTGTTTCTACTTATTTGCTTCACATATGCTCCTTTTACACCTTAACAGCAATAGACTTAAAATATTCCCTACATTGATATAGATCCCTTGGCACAACACAGAAAATATTATGTAGCCATATTTTCCTATCTTCCTAAAAGTATACATCTAGTTTTTCAAAAAAGGAAAGAGATCATTAGTAGAGCATGGATATTGATTCACAGCAATGCAATAGGTCAGCGTAGAATTGCCCCCTCAGGTTTCCCAGGCTGTATTCTTTACAGACTGCCTCATCCTTAACCCATAGAACGACCACTAGACTCCCACTGCTGACCTTTCTCTTAGAAGGCAACCACCTTACCAGTGTGCTACTAGCACTCGTTGCTCGTTGCTCTTAAGCTTTAGGTTCATTTTAAAAAGTGAAAGTTCAATTTCATTAAAATGGACTCCATGTGAGGATGTCCTCCGGAGCTCTTTGTCCTCACTTGGCCATGCTCCTTTGTCTGAGCTCATTCATCATTGCAATTGAGCTCAGTTTGAGGGGGAAATAGATAAAATAGTTAGGAGGGAATGGGGCATCTGCTTTGTGTATTACATAACCTCTAACAGTTTGACAAGCCTCATCATGACAAATTGCAGGATCATAACCACTTAATGCCCAAGTTCATTTTTAGCATTTATAATATTCTGCTCTGGACACTGACGAAATCCATTTGCAACATAAAAAGGCCTTCATACAAGAAAGAGAGACAGAGGTAACAGTGAAAGGTCAAAGGTGTCTACTAGATTTCATGAAAGCATTAGAACTGGTTAATTTGTACCTGGTCAGCAGCCAAAGTAGCTCATGATCCTCAAACATTAGTATTCCCCTTTGATTGCTCCCAGTATCTTGATTTTCAGGGCAAAATGTCCAGTTCCTGATCACCTACCCTTTGATGGCCTTACCATAAGACCTTAAAGGGTATATGAATGTATCCTTTTCTTTAATACTACGTAGTTCATAAGAGCTGCACCTCAGGCTCTTTACTATTACTAGGATCAGTTTCTTTTCTTTTTTAAATGTATAAATAGTTCAGGGTCTATTTGTTGTCCTTCATGGGTGCTTTCCAGTTGAGTCTGATGGGGTGCCATGCCCTGATACTGCCTCTATCCCTGGGGACTTCATTGCACTGCTCTCCCGGCTGTTCTGCTGCATGCCACCAGAGGCTGGCTTCAGCATGGTGAGCTCATGGTGGGCACAATTCCCATCATGTGTCTCTAGTGTTGTCCCCAAAGGTGCCATGGGTCAGTGAGGAACGCTGTGTCCAGTGGTGAGGCTGGCCCTGTGGTCATCTCTGTGCATTGCTATTCTGAGCAGGAACACTGTCCTCAGGGCTGGGTGAGCCAGGATTAGGACCATTTTCTTCATGGGCAAAATGGGTTGATAATTCTGATACTCTGAAGGATTTTCTAAAAGTTTAACTCTTTAAAACTCGATATATGAGTTTTAGAAAACATTTTGTTCTCTCTCTTACTTCAAAGTTAAGCTGTGGCCATTCCCTTTTACATTTGCCCTTAGAAGGGGGGTTTCTTACTTTATGAGTTGATTTGCAGCAGCCCAGGGACTGCTCATAAAAATGGTCAAGATCTCAGTCAGAAGTTTCTTGGCCATCCTCCTTTATACCTCCCAGAAAGAGCTGTTGTTGACAACATTCTGGTCTGTTAGCTGCCGTCATTGAAGCTTATAAATACCCGTAAAACCTAGAAAACCTTGATCTCAAGGAATTAATAAGCAGCACTTCTGGCCTTCTATTTCCCTGTGGAAATCTTTGTTTACCAGATGATTTAATAGATATCACCATCTTGGACTCCCAGAAAGCAATATACTATACACTGTACATATAGTTTATGGCGGAAAGTTTCACTCCCTATCACTTTTTGAACAATGACCTTTGAATAGTGCAATCCTTTACTACCAGCTAGAGTCTACAAAATAGTGGGAGCAGCATGCTTCACCGAGCAACAAACTTTAAGGCCAATCGTGGTACCAAAGGGATGCTTGCAGGCTGACGAATAGTTTATACCTTTCCAATAGTTCTATCTACATCACCCACCTAAGACAGCCCCCAAAACACATAATACCTAGGTAAATGATCGCATGCTTGCAACAGAATCCTAGCTCCAAGAAAAGTCCCTAGCCTCCAACTTTCCACTCACTGTGGTGTGCTCAGACACACCAAATCAGAATTATAGTCCCATAATTGTGTAGTACCTTATCACGATAAAATCATTTAAAATTATAAATGAGAGTATTTATTGAAATTCTGTTTTCTAACATGCAATTTCTCCTAATGATCATGTCCATGAACCCTTTAAAGAAGATCGTACTATTGCAAGTTTGCAGGTTAAAAACCTGAAAATAAAAATTTAATAACAAAATCTAAGCCATCAGGTCCCAACAATGGGCTCTAACAAAAATTCTGAGCATAACACAGGATCAGGCAGTATTTCACTCTGTTGTAGACATGTGCCAACTCAACCATGCCTGACCACAAGAAGCCATAAAACTAGTAAGTGTCAGGGGAAAGGATTTGAACTAAAGGCCATGAGCAAAACAAAGCCCTTACTCTTTCATCCACAACTATGAGTCTTGGAAGCTCACAGGGGCAGTTCTTCCCTGTTCTACAGAGTCGCTGTGAGTCATCATCAACTCGATGACAGCGAAGAAAAAAAGAAAAAGTTGCTTAGGAATAAATAAACAAAACAAAAGAAAATGAATAAGCGAGAATCAAAAGGCTGTGTGTGGATTCTTCCTCTGCACAGGAGTTCAGCGCCATGCTGGGACTCAGTCAAGCATCCAGCTGCAAGGGCGCCTGAGGCCAGTGCAAAGCCGCTTTGCTGAGTCTGTGGGGGGCAGCGCTCAGGTCTGTTTGGCTGGGTCAGGCTGCAACTCATTCTACAGAGTCTGCTCTCGCACCCCTGAGTGGACGGTCCCCTTCCTCTCTTTCTCTGCTGAGTCTCACAGTCTCTGGGAGAGTTTTTAATACACTATTTAAAGAAAATTTAAATATGATTTTTTTGTGAAAGTGTATATATAGCTTAAAGATATACCACTTCCATAATATTGTTTCGCTTCGCTTCTATTCTAAAGATCTTAGTTCAATATATGGATTGAGATTTCCAATTTAGTTTAATTTGAGTCCATGGATTAGCTTTCAAACCACTCCCTGAGATCGCAGGTCACCTTCATGCTGATTTCCCCTGGTTGTCGCAGAGGTTGCAGAGGGTGCGTGCGTGCATGGTGTGTGTGCAGTCCATCATCTTGCCCAATAAATCCAAAAGTACCACTTGAATAATATCCTAGTCAACTCCTTTCTGTGGAGTCTTCTCTGTTTACATATGTCTCTCAGGAGAGAAGCCCTGCTTGTTCGAAGATATTGATCTTGTTGGCTGTGCTATTATGTAGACCATACAAGTAAAATGTTGCTGAAGATCACTTTCCAATGGTTGGAGCAGCTCATTGGCAGGGGGCTGTCAGAGGTTCAGGCCGGATTCATAGCAGTATTTAGAACAAGGAATATTATTGCTGATGGCTGTTGGGTGATGACTGAAAACAGAGAATACCAGAAAGAGGTTTGCATGTGTTTTCTTGATTATGAAAATGCATTTAACTGTGTGGAAGATAATAAACTATGGATAGCCTTGAGAAGATTGAGCAGTGCAGAATATTTAATTGTGCTCATATGAAATCTGTACATGGATCGAGAGGCACTTGTGTGAACAGAACAAGGGCATCCTGCCTGGCTTAAAATCAGAAAAGGTATGCATCAGGGTTGTATCCTCCCACACATTTATTTAATCTGTGGGCTGAGCCATAATCAGAGAAGCCAGTTATGTATATGCACCATAATTTAATTATTTTGATGGGCTCAACTTTTCAAAGCAATTGTAGACATTTTCAATGTTCAATTAAGAAATATATCATGATGTGAATATCAATCAAGTATTGATTTTACTGTTTTTCAAATTAATCATGATTCATCAAAATAGTCGCACTGGTTTTTAATCTAAACATGTACATAGATTTCCTTATTTGGCGAAGCTCATTGATTTTTCCAATAACAAGAGTGGAATGAAGATACAGTTATCTTCATTCTAGAAGTTGTTTATTTTGTATTACTTAGTTCTGTATTTGAAAACAATGAATAAGTGGAATGAAAATGCTGCACAATGCAAGTTTGCTGGTTCACAAGGCAACATGATAAAGCTCTGACTGGCAACTTTGGATTCCTTATAAAAAGTCCTTGTTATGAGAGAAGTATTTGAATATTCAATGTTAAATTTTACCTTTTATTTTTTTATATATTGTGAAATATTTATTTCTTTTTTAAAACAATTTATTAGGGGCTCATACAACTCTTATCACAATCCATACATATACATACATCAATTGTATAAAACACATCCATACATTCCCTGCCCCAATCATTCTCAAAGCATTTGCTCTCCACTTAAGCCCTTTGCATCAGGTCCTCTTTTTTTCCCCTCCCTCCCTTCTCCCCCCTCCCTCATGTGCCCTTGGTAATTTATACATTGTTATTTTGTCATATCTTGCCCTATCCGGAGTCTCCCCTCCCCCCCTTCTCTGCTGTCCCTCTCCCAGTGAAGAGGTCACATGTGGATCCTTATAATCAGTTCCCCAAATTTTACCTTTTATTAATAGAATTAAAGAATACTAGCAAATGTCCTACTTAAGAAGCAAATAGAACACTACTATAACCTTTGATTGTACAAGGTCAAATTTCATTCCAATAATTTTTTTAATTCTTTTGTGAAACTATGTGTAGCTCAAAGATAAACCATTTCAACAACATTGTTTCTCTTTGCTTCTGTTCTAAAGATCTTAGTTTGACATATGTATTTATATTTCAAAATTAGTTTGATTTGAGTCAGTTAATTAACAAATAATAATAAACTGAATTTTAAGCTGATTCACTTTCCTATTCTCCATTTGGATTTGGGATTTTTTTGAAAGACATGGTAAAAAGTAGTTGACATAGATGCATTTATATGATCCCAGAATAAACAAACATTTTTGAGGCGGTATGTTTGGATTGATCCTGAAAATGTTTACTAAAATAGACAGATTTTGCAGTTACATTCATTGAAAGATCAGAGCCTATATCATTGTAATTTTTCCTTGTGAGATAATAAAATTTCCTAGGTCCTATAGAGACCTGTGGTCTAACAATCAGGTGCAAATGAAGAAGTCCATGTACAATCCAGTCTACAGTCGTTGGTGTAACTGAGCACAAAGTCTTGTGGGAAGGGATAAGACAGAGTACAGCAAATAATTAGAGTTACAGGTGAATCAGGACCATCTGGCCCACCTGCAAGAAATCATCACAGTAAAGATCGAGTCTTGGAGCTAGGCAAAGGGACTGTGTCTCTAGGCAATATGGCTGTAGAATTCTAGAGACAAAATGAGCTCAAAGATGATACAAGGAAGGGAGAGAACTTTCTGTATACGTGGGTTGTTCTTGTTAAGTGCCATTAGGTCAGTTCCAACTTCTAGCCTTCTCCACATAACAGAAGAAGCCACTGTCCAGTCATGTGCCAGCTTCATGTTGCTCTTGTGTTTGAGCCTACTAAGGCAGCCATTGTGTCAATCCACCTTGTCAAAGGTCTAACTCCTTCTCCATACCCCACACTTTATCAAGCCCTGGTGGTCTTATATTTATGCATTGGAATACTAACTGCACACTAAGCAGTTTGAAACTGCCAGCTGATTCACAGAAGAAAGATGAAGCTTTCTAATCCCATAACGAGTTACAGTCTCAGAAACTCACAGGGCCAGGCCTATCCTGTCCTTTCTGGTCACTCTATGTCTGCGTTGACTTGATGGTAGTGTAGCGTAAAGTATATCAGTCCATCTCATCAAGGGCCTTCCTCTTTTTCACTGCCCACCCACGTTACCAAGCAGGATGTCTTTATCCAGGATTGGTCTCTCCTGAGTTCAAGTCCAAAGCACATGAGACAAAATGTTGCCATCCTTGGCTACAGGGAGCATCCTGGTTGTATTTCTTCCAAGACAGATCTATTTGTTCTTTTGGTATTTCTTGAGACCTTCAATGTTCTTTGCCAACACTGTAGTTCAAGTGTACTTATTCTTCTTTGGTTTTCCTTATTAAATGACCAATTTCCACAGGCACATGAGGTGGAAAAAACACCATGCCTTGCTTGGTTGAGTGCACATTGGTTCTCCAAGTAACCTCTTTGCTTTGAGGTCTTATAAAGCAGATTTATCCAGTTCAATTCATCATTTGATCCCTTAAGGGTGGCTTCCATGATGGATCCAAATAAGACAAAACTCTTGACAACTTTCATCTTTTCTCTGTGTATCATGATATACCTCTTGATCTAGCTGTGAGCAATTTAGTTCTCTGTACATTGTGTTGGCTTCCATACTGAAGTATACCATCTTTGATCTTCATCAGCAAGTGCTTCAAGTACTTCATTAGATTAATAGTAGAGTGAAAATATTTTTCACAAACCCGGAGTCGTCTCACAGAAATTGACATTGAATTCCTCTTTTCAGAACAATTTGACCTACTCATTATTAAATCTTGACCACTAGTTTTAATGAGTCAACATGTTTCTATGCCATTCTATAGCTTAAATCAGGGAAGGCTGATGAATATATGAAATAGAAGCATGGTGTGAGTCATTGAATTTGTTTCTACATCTTTCCCAATTTAGATTACACATGTCTTAATCTTTTGTTTGAAGGGGGATCATGTAATAATTAATCAAAGAGAACTTGAAACATTTTCTGATTCAGATCAAAGATGATAGGACCATTATTATGGATTGCAATTCACTATAAAAAAATCACAACGGGACCAATATGACAAAATGGAGAATCATGATAAAATGGAGAATATATTGAAGTTGTCAAAATTTGATTTTACTTTGATTCACAATGAAGATCCATGAAAGTAGTAGACAAGAAATTAAAATTTGTATTATATTGAGCAAATAAGCTACGCAAAACCTCTTTAAAAGGTTCAATGTCATTCTGAGGATTAAGGTATAGGCATACCTTAATAGGCACAGGCATAATCCCCAAACCATGGCATTTTATTAACTTCACGTACATGGGAAAGTTTGACTTTGAATCAGCATGTTGGTGAAGAATACTTAAAGTTTCACAGATTACTAGAAGGACACATCTGTTTTGAATGATGTACAACCAGGATATAAGAATAGAGAAACTTTGTCTCATGTACTTAGTACTTGCTATCAAAAGAGACCGATTCCTGGGGAAGGATATCGTGCCCGGTAAAGTAGATAGCAACTAAAAGGAAGATGTTGGAGGAAATGGCCGGTCGCCGTGTCTGTGACAGGGGCTAAAGCACAACGATGGTGATGATGGTGCAGGAATGGGCAGTGCTGTGTTCTGGGGTGCACAGGTTTGCTGTGAGTTGAGCGGACTTGATGGCATTTAACAACACCAGTGATTTAGTCATTGCTCAACTATAGGATAACTTTGGCTCTGACCGAATTTAAGAGATTTGGAACCAAACACAAGCTTTCAACGCATTTTTTTTAATTGATCGATGCTATGGATTGAATAGTGCCTCAATGCTTAAAATAAAAAAGGGGTCATCTTCACTACTTCACTAGGCCTTGATCCCCAGTACGGTGTAATTATCCCTCATTTTATGATATGCAATTATTCTCCATTTCATGTTTTATACATCCTAATCACTATATATTAATAAGGAGTATGTATTGAGCCCCTCCTTCTACTCAAATCCGACCTTTCCTCTTGTTCCACTCTGACTCAAGTTATACCCTTAATTTTGATATGCAGTTACCTGTAACATCCTAATTCGCCTCACACAGCTTGCTTAGCTGTTCTTATTATCTCAGATATATACAAGGAGAAGAAAGCACTGCATTATCCCCAAGAAAGAAGAACCAGAAGCAGGAGTCCTTTGTCCTTGGTGTCCCTGGACTCTGAATCTCATAGACTCAAGAGAAAATTGATGCAAAAATACATGGAAAATTACAAGGAATGCCGGGCTCACAGATGTTTAAAGGGAAGGATCTTCTCCCACAAGCAACAGAGAGAAAGCTGTCCCCTACGGCTATCACCTTGAACTGGGACTCCTACGCTCATAACGGTGGCAGAATAATTCTCTGTTTGGTGAAGCCGTCCTCTGTGGCACTTCCACTGTGGCAGCACTAGGGATCTGTGACATTCGTCATGAACACCTCAGGACTTCTGACACATGGTGCTACAAATTTCCCAAAGATTACCTTGAAGCACAGACTAAAAATAAAATGACTGGAAATTGCTTTATTTTCTGTCTCCCTTTGCTTCTGGTATCCTGAGTTTGGAATGCTGTCCTCTCCATATGTTTAGACATCAAAGGTGTTGGAGCTCAATTTGGAAATGTTCAAAGACGATGCTCAAGTCTGCGTTAACATCCAGGAATTCACTTCTATTTATTTGAACAAACCTATGTGCCTATTTAAGGCATAAAATATTCACCGTCATAGGCTTTTCACGCAATCTCAATGATTCTGATCATGACTATGTAATTATTTTAATACTGGTGCTTTGGTGCATGTTTTAATTGCCTCATTTATATAGCCAGCAGCTGCAAATATGTGAAGATCTTTTTTATTACATTCAAACACAGCTATGAAGACAATAAACATTTTTATTTCGCCTCAAATAGTGTTATTTTTAAAACAGAAAATTATATTCTTGACTAGCTTATGAATATATTTTCTCATGGAGTTTAATATCAATCACTTCATTTGATATGTCATCATTCAGTCACAGTTTAAATTTGACTTAATAAAAAAACTTTTTAAGACAATCCTGTGAAAAGTAATAGCTCTTTCCAACTGGAAGGAGGGGGTTAGCTTGACCTCTGATGAAACAATGGAAAATGTTCAGGACTTTATTAGGGTCAAGGTGTTCCTAATCTGACCATTTTAAAGTATGGCTAAAATGAGGTGTTTGGGCAACGAATTTCCCACAAAAGACTTACAGTGCAACTTTACTTATTACTTGATGTAATTACTGCTTGATGTAATTACTACTTGTAATTACTATTTGATGGATATTCATTAGCACCCTAAATGCATTGAGCATATGTGTAAGCGTTTCCTAGGGTCCTTATGAATCAAAATATACTTGGCAACAGTGGACTATAAGAGATTCTTTAGCATGCCTTATGGGTGTGTAGGAGGCTGGAGACTGATCAAACCAGAATGACATGGTATTAAAATTAGCATGGGCAATGGAGTGAAATCTCAAAACATTGTCAAATAGGCAAATTTGGGTCCCCCCATTTCATCTATTGATTCTTCAATTTCTTTTCCGTCTCCTGTGTTTGCTAAGAATTGGTTCATTAGGAACCTAGTGTCAGCTTCCACATAAACTTTCCTAAACAATTTCTCCCTTCACAAGTTATCTCTCCCTATTGTTAATCTTTTAACATATGCTAATGAATATTGCTTTTTAGTACATAATTTTTAATGAAATGAGATCATATCTAAGCATTCAATTTAACTTGAAATTGGAAGATGGAAAACAGTTCTAATTAGGAAGACTCTTAAGGAATAATCGCTTCAATTTAGTAGAATCGAGTGATTTGATATTCTAGAGGTCTTTCCTGACTTGATATAGCAGAGGGGCGGTGGAAATGGGAAGGGCCATGAAAAGACGGATTGACACAGGCTGCAACAATGGGCTCAATGATCAGACAGACGTGAGGCTGGTGCAGGAGCGGATGGTGTTCGCTTCTGCTGTCCATGAGGCTGCGGAGTCGGACCAAACTTGAGGGCACCGAAAAACATCAACATAGCACAGAGGCTTGATACTTGAAAGCAACAAAAGCTATTCTTCATCCACAAATAGTAAGCATCATTTGGAAGAATCTTGTGTTCACACAATCACTCAGAAGTTCAGGCTGGTGTCCATGTCACAGTTTTGTAGCTACATCACACGAAGCGTGTAGTCTCTGCTTCAGTGAAAGGACAGAAATTAGACATTTGGTCTGAAATGAAATTACTTGGTATGACTCTTTAATCCACAGTATTTGTAATGCTCACCCAGCGAGCAGCAATGATGCCATGACCATCAAGAAAGAAGAACCACCTGGGAAGTACTTCCGAGACAGTTGCACCGGGCTGCAGTAGCAGACAGTGAGACAGAGTGGTGGGCTGCCAAGCCCACAGGAGTAAAGCTAAACACCTTGATGCAGGATGCTGACTTTAGAGTGTGTGCCTTTTGGGGGTTAATTGGCACCAAAAATAAGCTTTGAAATACTTGCCTGAAAAGGACAGAGGCCAAGGAGCTTTGTGGCTGAGGGTCTGAGGACCAGAGGCCTGTCTCTGCATTGGGGTGAGAAAAGAGAAAGGCTGTGAACAAAAGGGTTGCTTGAATCTTTAGGGTTTTCTATTCTTTCCGGTAGCCTGATAACTTACCTAGGGAACCATCGTGACTGTAATTGTAACTGGCATCAATCAGATGCCGACTCATCGCCACCCTATGGGCAGGCTAGCATTGTCCCTGTGCATTTCTGACACTAGCTGTTTACAGGAGTAGAAAGTCCTGTCTTTATCCTGCAGAGAAGTTGGTGGTTTTGTACTGCTGACCTTGAGGATCACAGCTCAACACATAACAACTATGCTACCAGCGCTCATATAAAACACCATAATTATGAATTTTGCCTGTGAGTTCTGTATGGGCTTGTAATCGATTATTAAACCCAGCAGAGAAGTAGAGTACCATGTGAGAATGGGATAAAGAATGACAGAGGCATTGCCTGGCTTCTGCTTCATAAGCATCATCCTTGGGTAGATGTGAAGTTAGATTCCCTTACCCCCATGCCATTTCTTCATTATTCATGTATGTTATATACGCATCAGTCAGTAAGTTATGTATGTCATTTCCGTCGTAATCAGTAATGTAGAATTACTAATATGGCTCTAGTTTATTTTAAGCAGGCAGCAAAATGAAATCCAGCTCTTATGAGAAAATCTATTTATGATTCTGTGGATGAAATAAAAACAGACAGGGGTCAACAGCAAAACTTTATGCCAATAATTTATGTTATCAGACTCCCTAGTAACAAGATGTGGTGTTGTTAAAATTTGAAATAAATATATGCAGTTTTTAGCACCTAAAATATTTGTGCATTTGAGACGGTATTAGAAGATTTATATCTTTAAGTATTATTCAAATGGTATTATAGGCCTGGTGATATATATGGGTAACACAACTCAAAATACTTTTTTTCTGGAAATCTTCTTGGAAAATGTCTTCCAATTCAGTTAAGTTAAATACACCCTTATATGAGCTTAACTTTATACCTTCCTATTGATCACAGATGAAATGTGTCACTTCATAGCTTGCCTTATGCTTGAAAGTTGACTATAGATACACACACATGTGTGTGTGTGTGTGTGTGTGTGTGTGTGAATTTAAGTCCATGTGGGTCAGAGTGGAATTGTGCTTCTTCGATGTCTGACTGCTGAGAAATAGATGACCAAGCCTTTCTCCTGAGGCACCTTGGGTAGATTCGAACTTCCAAACTTTCAGTTAGCATCAGAGTATCTACCATCCAGAGACTGACGGTCCCTGTCTCTCTTTACAAACACACACAGACCCGCATTGTGGTAGTTCCTTAATTTGGTGTCAGTTTGAGGATTAAGAGTTTAGGGGTGGAGTCTAGTGGGTCAATCCAAAGATAGCCAATGAGATCTCTGTGTGGGCATGGCCTTTTCCAGAGAATTCTGGAAACTGCTGATTTTCCTCCTCGGAGATGGGAGACACCCTCTCTCTGCTGACTCCCTGCGGGACATCCCTGAGGAAAAGCCGCATGGACCTTCTCTGACACAGTCCTGGAAGCTGCAGAAGGCACGTGAAGAAGCCAGCGCTGAAATGCTTACAACGCCATTGGATCCAAAGATGTTCTACCTACTGGCCTGTGATCATCCTGCACTTGGCGTCATTGCGTCTGTTTCATGAACCTGAAGAGGACTTATATATGGGTATCAGACATATGGGCTAATATTGGATTTATGGACTAAATCTGAACTAGACTGGGCCTCAATATTCGACAGGTCTTGTATATAAAGTTTGTTCTTATACTCATATGTGTTCATAAATCTGTTTCTCTAGTCTACCCAGACATACACACACACACACACACACACACACATCTATCTAAAAATATATCTCTTCTCAAGAAGGAGCAAAACTATTTGACCTAGTCTTAAGGTTATGTAAACAAATATATTTTCAGAAATTCAACAATGTGACCATAGCAATGTGCTATTAGCTTCACATAGTTCTTTCCTGGGAGGACAATATAGTGTTAATCCCGAATTTTTACTTAGGACATTTGCTGTTTCTTTGTTACACTGTGCTTATTTCTTTTGTTTTAATGTTAATGAAATAGGATGGGTTGAGAACTAAGTAACATGTAGATGAAATCTATCTGAGGATGTAGATTAACAATAAGCCAAGGTGATAAGCACTGGGCATAATTCTGCTCTTTGTGGGCAGTAGGTTTTCATTCCTCTAGAATTTGTATTAAAATCAGAGCTACAGAAAAGAGCAAATACAAAATATTTGAAAGACACATCATCATTATGAAAAAAAAAGTGTATCTGAAAGAAGATAAGCCACAGTCATTAACTATGTCACATGCTTAAAAACTGAGTTTTAAAAATACAGGCGAACCAGTTAAAGGTGAACTGTGAATTCCATGTATTTAAGTAACTAGTAGATTGCATTCTTGGCCTACATTACTGACAGACAGTTTGTAATTCCTGTAAACACTTACAGACTTTGGATCTTGGGTTTTCCAAGACAAACTACGCACCCTCAAGCCTCATTTTATCCTTCAAAGTCATGCTCCCAGATGTAGTAACCCCCGACAAGACAATGCCGCTGCTTTCAATGATGACGAAGGGCTTGCACAATCACACATCTTGTTAAATAGCGATGCTCTAAGAGTCTGGTGTGCTCTTGTGTTATTGCGGGGATATGTACACTTGCCAGATAAACATTTCAGTCTCTCTCTCCGTCTGTCCCTCTCTCTCTGCCACTGAGTTGGCTTTGGCTCCCAGACACCCTATAGCACAGAGGGAACTGCCTCTCTAGATTTCTGAGGCTATAAACCAGCAGTTATCAGTCTGTGGGTTGCGACCCCTTTGGGGGGCTGTATGACCATTTCACAGAGGTCCCCTAATCCACCTTGCATATCAGATATTTACATAATGATTCATTACAGTAGCAAAATTACAGTTATGCAGTAGCAGTGAAAATAATGTTATGGCTGGAGGTCACCATAAGCGGAGGAACTGTATCACAGGGTCACGGCATCAGGAAGGTTGAGAACCACTGCTCAAACTTTTACAGGATTATACAGTTTCATCTTTCTTGCACAGAGTGACTGGAAGAATCTATGGAATCAAATCACCGATTTTGAGAATTGCAGTTCAATGCATAGCCTACCTCACCACCAGGGTGCCTATGGAGCCTAGACTTTTAAATGTACATAAAAAACCTAGGGTTGACGAGATTCTATTTGGTGAGATGCTGTTTTAGAAATCTATCATGTTATCTTTATGTGGCCCAGTGTCACATCCTCAGCTCTTAGTCTTTGGTGCAGGTGTTCCAAGATATTAGCAGAGATGCCATGTCGCATGAAAAGTGTTTCCGGTCCATACTCCAGAAATCGACCAAATGTGAAAGGTCTGCAACTATAATATTAATTGTCATTAGGGTTTTCTCCACATGGGAAGTTTGATTCTTCTGATAATAAGTCCAACTATAAAGTTGCACAAGGAAATTCAGTTACCTCCTGAAGTTCTGGACATTTTAATGCTGTCATTGGGACGACAGGGAATTTGTTTAATTCAATCATGAGTCCTTAGAAATCTGAGAACTTGGGATAAAATATTTGAATAATTCATATAATTTAATGCTGTACTTAAAGATAATATTAACTACAAACTACTTCATAAGAAAGACATTGACAAGAATAAGGGCTTTCACAATTCTTACATTTTTGCCTTTATCCAAGTAAACTTTATTCAGACTACTTTTTTGTTACTAGAGCCTGCAAGAGTTTTTAATGTCCCTTTAGGGATGTCATGGCCAGTTTAATTTTTCACTCAGTGAAATAGCAGTTCTAATTTCTCAATGCAGTGTAGCAACCATGAAATATACACATTTCCTCTAGTTCTTAAATGCTTACTTCCCCCACCCACTATCATGATCCCAATTCTACCTTACAAATCTGGCTAGACCAGAGGATGTACACTGGTACAGATAGGAACTGGAGACACAGGGAATCCAGGAGAGATGACCTCTTCAGGACCAGTGGTGAGAGTGGCAATACCTGGAGGGTGGAGGGAGGGTGGGTTGGAATGGGGGAACCGATTACAAGGATCTACATATAACTTCCTCCCTGGGGGATGGACAACAGAGAAGTGGGTGAAGGGAGATGTTGGACAGTGTTAGATATGACAAAATAATAGTTTATAAATTATCAAGGGTTCATGGAGGGGTCAGCGGGCAGGGAGGGGGAAAATGAGGAGTTGATGCCAGGGGCTAGGGTAGAGAGCAAATGTTTTGAGAATGATGAGGGCAACGAATGACCAGGTGTGCTTTACACAACTGATGTATGTATGGATTGTGATAAGAGCTGTATGAGCCCCCAATAAAATGATTTTTTAAATGTTAATACAATTATTGTTTAAAGGTATCGGTAATTGTTGTTGTCTTGTCAGGTGATGTTAAGTCCTTTTGACTCAGATTGACCTATGCGCAGCAGAAGAAAACACTGCCTGGGAGTACATTAGCCTCACAATTCTTGAAATATGTCAGTTGGCATCCCCTCAATTCCTGAAGCCTTTGGGGCTGACACTTTCAGGTGAAGCTTAAACTTCATCCTCAGTACCGCTGCTTTTTGCTCCTATGCTACCTATTGGAATGCTCGAATGTCCACAAGGTCTTTTTGGTCTAATGACTCAGGGTATTGTTTTCCATCTTCCTTTGATATTTCCTGCATCATTAAATATATTTCCCGTAGAATTTTCAAGGTTGCAACTCAAAGCTTGTTCTGTTTTGTTTTCTGTGTTAGTTCTTTCCGCTTTAAGGTGTGCTGGGCATCTTCTCCTTTGTCTGGTTGTCGAAATCTAGGATTTTGAACATTCCACTATGATATTTACATTTGCTTCTTGAGCTAACCTTTGAAAGTTTCTGTTCTCCCTGATTTCATCATTTCTCCTATTTCCCTTAGCTATTTTATGATTAAAAGCAATTTTTAGAATCTCTTCTGACATCCACTTTGCTATTTTCTTTCTTTCCTATCTTTTTAATGACCTTTTGTTTTCTTTATAAATGATGTTCATGATCTCATGCCACAGTTCATTAGGTCTTCTGTCATTAGTGTGAGATATTTTGTAGATGTTATTCAACCATACTCAGTTGATTTTAATGTAGTAAATTATAATTTACATGAGCATGACTCCTTCTAAAGCAAAACATGAGCTCTCTCTTGAAGAAATTCTGTCAAGTATTCCAGGCTTCTTTTCTTGATAGCCAGTTTTATGCACTTCAGACTTTTCCTAACCAAGTCCCACAGTAAATATCATAATATATATATAATGGTCCTGATTCTTTGATTTAACTTGCTTCGTACTGTAACACATCCATGAGGCCCTGGAGGAGTATTTTTAATGTGTCTTGTACTCCCTCAGCAAAAACGTTATTGACTAATAAAACTAAACCAAACTTTGTCGTCAATTCCGTTCCAACTCATAGTGATCTTAGAGGAGAGATTAGTACTTCACTATAACATTTCCAAGCTGTTAATCTCCACTGCCTCGTCTGCCTCCTGATGGGGAGCTAGTGCGTTTGAGGCACAGGCCTTTCAGCTAGTAACAGAGTGCTGATTCGCTGTGTCACCAGGATTCCTTACACTGCGATAGCTCAGACCACATTAACTTCTACATAGAGACGTAACATAACTAGAAAGCCAAAGAAGAATCAGGAAAAAAACATATGCATTTACGTTGAGAATGGGAAAGTACAGAAAAAGAAAACATCAGGAAATATTTAATTGACCAGAAATTATAAACTATCTGCACCTTACTATTGGAAAATAAACCTTTAAAGTAAGAAAGATTCTGTTTTCTTTGTAGCATACCTGTAATCTTGAGAAATAAAGAACACACACAAACACACACACACACAAGGCAGTGTCAAATGAATCTTGACTGAATATACGTTTATTGTGTTTTATTAACTATGCAAAGGCATTCAACTGTGTGGATCATAACAAACTGATATGAAGATGACAGGAAGAAGAATGGGAATTTTATAACACTTTCTTGTACTCATGCAGAACTTGTATGCGGCCAGGAAACAGTCATGCAAACAAAACGAAAGAGCACTGCCTGCTTTGAAATCAAGAAAGGTGTGTATCTTTCACTATACTTAGATAGATAGATAGATGATAGATAGATAGATAGATAGATACACACTATATATATATAAGATACACACCTTTCATTTGTATACTGATGAAACCATCTGAGAAGTTGGAATATCTGAAGAAGAATTCTTCATCAGGATGGAAGGTGGGCTAATAAGGTGCTACAACAATTGAAATGAGCTTAAATGTGAAAATGTTGGCTCTGTTGCAGATTTGAGAATAATTTCTTTCTTCCTCCAATGAATTATAAGGGAAAAATAGATCACCAACAATTATATTATTTCACCTGTCTAACCTTTGATCTCCCTGTCAAAAAGACAAAGAGGTCAATGAGAAAACGTGACTACAGCATTCTCATTACTGTTAATCTTGCAGCATTTTTAGCCAAAATCTGACAGCGGTGATAAAATGGTGGCCAACTTTCTGTAAACCATGAAGAAGGTGAACAATACTTTTCAGTCAAGAAAGTAACAGGTCAGAGGCGGTGATCCAATCAATGATCCGCTTAGATGGAGATACTGGGCTAGTGGCTTCGAATGTTATGATCACAGATAGGGGCAGGTGTGGGAAGACAAGAGAAAGAGATGTTTGGGTTTAGCTTCTGAACTAATAAGAGACGTGGAAGTGTTTGTGACACATCATAGCATATTAATAAGATGCTGGATAGTATAATGGAAGGAAAATGCCTAAGTAATACGCTGCAAAAGAAATGACTAACTTCCTATAAATGAGATGTTTGTCACCACAATATATTTCTAGCAATTTCTATTAAAAGAATCACCAACACCCATATATCCAGTAGGCATATTTCAACTTAACACATTCTTAATCCCTGAGTTATCAAAATTAACGGCTCGTGGATTTCCATATGGTCAGGAAATCTGCTAAAAATTCCCCCCCAGCAGATTCAGGGAAATACAATTAAAGACAACATGTGGAATGTTTGGGGCCATTTTTATGTGTTCCTAGTGCAGCTAAACTTCAACAGCTGTCAGACTGAGGCAAAACATTGGCAAACTGCATTCACATTCACCCACTGGCCAACATCACAAAATATTATGAAATCTCAAAGCTATTAATTTGTGGGTAAGATGTTGCCCAGAAAAGGCAATATTTCTGCAAAAGACATAGAAACGATTTCTGGGCTGCCTTTAGAGTTCTGAAGAGAAAAACCTGGCTTGGTAAAGTCAGCTGAAAAGTCCTTCAACTTCTGACAGCATTCCCCGATGACCTCATATGGAACCAGTCGCTTCCTCTGAGGAAGGAATCCTACTGACTTGCAGTACTGGAAACGAGTTGTTTGGAAAATATGGGAAAGTTGCTCCACCATGGACTATTCTACAGGGATGCAGTACCCAGAGAAAGGTCTTTAATCATTCATTAATCATTCATAATATTTATGGATAAACTCAGGCCATCATTGGTACCAAAGATAGTATCGAATGTGACAAAAACACATTGTCATGCTTTTGTAACTGCTGAAAACATAGCACTCAATTCCTATGACCTACAACAAGAACACTTGTATTGGGGAAATCTGCCAAAAGTATCGTGGGAAACTTTTAATAATTTATTTTCTATGTGACCCATTTGTCTTCTTTAACCCTCAGCTCTTTTTCTTATTATTAATTAAAAATATATTTATTGTGATTTGGGTGAAAGTTTACAAACAGTTTGGTTTTCCATTCAGCAATTGATGCATGTTTTGTTTCAAGATATCAAATGGAATCCCGGCACTTTCCACTCTCTGTATTTATCGTTTCTATTCCTCCTACTTCACTGCTCCTCCTGCCTTCCCAGCTTTAATCCTGAGCAAATGATTCACTTTCAGTTTTGAATTGCTGGCTGTTCCCCAATTGTTAGGCTGAAAGGTGAGGCTTGGGGAAACTTATTTAGTTTTAGGCTGAAAGGTTTTTAAGAGTCATGATCTTGGGGATTCCACCAGTCTCTATCAGACCAGTGAGACTGGTCGTTTTATGATTTTCTGTTTCATTTCACATGTATTTCCCCTCTGTTGAGGACCTTCTACTGTGGTCCTGATCACAGCCTCCGACAGTAGTGGCCAGGTATTCTTGGTGCAGATCTCAGGCCTGAAAATCAGGGTTCTTATGATCTACTGGACTATGTTTCAGTGCATCTTTGATTGTCTTCACTCACCGTTGCTCGAGATGGAAAGAGTCTGGTGGATGCACTTTAGGTTGCTACTCACAAGATTTTAAGGCCCAGGTTACAACTGACCAGAGAACAATATAAAACAATGTCTTTGTAGACTGTGCTGTGACACTTGATGTCCCCTGAGACTACTTGAGCACCCAGGTCCAGTAAGTCATTCCCTTAAGGCTCTTGGGAATGACTAAGAAGTTTTCACTTTGTCCCCTGTGTACTCTACTATAAGAACCCCTGGTTCTATAGTGGAATGTGCATTGAGCTTCAAAATGCAAGGTGAACTGTTCAAACCCCCTGGTAAGTCTGAAGGAGAAAGGTGAGGTTGTTGGATTGTAGGAAGATTTAAAATCTCAGAAACCCAAAATAGTAGTTCTACTCTATCCTATTGGGTCATTGTGATTTGGAATTGAATTGTTGGAAGTGGATTTGGATTCTCTACTACATTCCTGGGTATACTATAAGGATATATGAATACATATTTAGAAATATTCTTTGTCAATATATGTGTGTATATATAGATATGTATATGAGGGGGGTACCCCAAAAAACAGAATTGCGCTGGGTGGAGTAGAGCATTCATACTGCATAGCACTTTTCCCACCAGGCAAGCATGACTCTGAATTAGAACACCCAGTGGTGTTGCCTGAGAAGGCTCTCTCTGGTCACAGTGAATTTCTGTTGTAAAAGCAGTTTCATTCAAACTCATTTTTTTGTGGTGGCCAATTTATTTATTTATTAAAAATCATTTCATTAGGGGCTCATACAACTCCTATCACAATCCATACATACATCAATTGTCAAAAACACATTTGTACATCCATTGCCCTCATCATTCTCAAACATTTGCTCTCCAACCAAGCCCCTGGCATCAGGTCCTCATCCCCCCCCTCCCCACTTTCCCCTCCCTAATGAACCCTTGATAATTTATAAATTATTATTTTGTCATATCTTGCTCTGTCCCATGTCTCCCTTCACCCACTTTTCTGTTGTATGTTCCCCAGGGAGGAGGTAACATATAGATCCTTGAAATTGGTTCCCCCTTTCCAACCCATTCTCCCTATTGCTTCCCAGTATCGCCTCTCACACCACTGGTCCTGAGGGGATCATCCGCCCTGGATTCCCTGTGTTTCCAGTTCCCATCTGTACCAGTGTACATCCTCTGATCTAGTCAGACTTGCAAGGTAGGATTCGGATCATGACAGTGGGAGGGGCAGGGGGAGGAAGCATTTAGGAATTAGAGGAAAGTTGTATTTTTCATCAATGCTACATCGCACCCTGACTGTCTCGTCTCCTTCCCAAGCTCCTTTTGTAAGGGGATGTCCAGTGGCCTACAAATGGGCTTTGGGTCTCTACTCCACACTCCCCCACTCCTTCACTATGGTAAGATGTTTTGTTCTGATGATGCCTGATACCTGATCCCTTGACATCTTGTGATCGCACAGGCTGGTGTGCTTCCTCCATGTGGGCTTTGTTGCTTCTGAGCTAGATGGCCGTTTGTTTACCTTCAAGCCTTGAAGACCCCAGACGCTACATCTTTTGATAGCCAGGCACCATCAACTTTCTTCGCCACATTTGCTTATGCACCCATTTGTCTTCAGTGGTCGTATCAGGGAAGTGAGCACACAATGATACGATATTTTTGTTCTTTGATGCACCTTGTGGTCACACAGGATGGTGTGCTTCTTCCATGTGGGCTTTAGTGCTTCTGAGTCAGATGGCCACTTGTTTACCTTTAAGACCCCAAACACTGTAACTTTTGATATCCGGGCACCATCAGCTTTCTTCACCACATTTAGTTTTCACCCACTTTGTCTTCAGCGGTTGTGTCGGGAAGGTGAAACCCTGGTGGGAACTGAGCATGATAGTGGGACAGGAAGGAAGTCAAAGGAAATAGAGGAAAGAGGTGGGAGGCAGAGGGCATTTATAGAGGTTTAGATAAAGACATGTACATATGCAAATATTTTTATACATGAGGATGGGGAAATAGATCTATGTGCATATACTTATAGGGTTAGTATTAAGGCAGCAGAGGGACATTGAACCTCCACTCAAGTGCTCCCTCAATGCAAGAATCCTTTCTTCTATTAACTTTGCATTCTATGTGCTGGCCAATTTAAGAGAGCAGCATGTTACTGTAAAATTTTTTTCCCACAGAAAAATGTGATGTTGAACACAGCTTACACAGACAATGGTATGGAAAAGCTCAAGTATACAAGTGGTTTTCTATTTTCAAAAAAGGTGAAATGTCAACTGATGACAAATCTCATTCTGGACATCTGTCAATTTCCCAAACAGACAAAAATGCCAACTTGTAGTGAATTTGGAGTTCGTTCCACTTGGTCAGACTGTTAATCAAGCTCTCTATTTAGAGCTTCTCAAAAGATTGCATAATAGCGTAACTGTGTGTGACAAAAACGGCCTTACTTGTGGCAGACAGGGGACTCGTTTTGACACCACGACAATGCACCTGTTCATGCAGCCATCTCAGTGCACTAGTTGCTGGCAAAAAATAGCATGCCTCTCTTGCCTCATGCACCTTACTCACCGGACCTTGCTCCATGCTACTTCTATTTGTTTCTACGAATGAAAAGGGACATGAAAGGACAGAAATTTGATGACATAGAAGAGATGAAGAAAAAGATGAGGGAGATGCTGTCAGCCATCCAAGCAGATGAGCTTGAACAATGTTTCCAAGAATGGAATTGCAGATTTGACAAATGTTTTAAGGGTAATGGAGAGTCCTTTTAAGGTGATAAGGTTGTTTTGTAAAAATATTTAAATACATAGCTTTGAAAAAACATTTCCATTTTTTCGGGGTACCCCTTCATATATCTTCACGCGTGTAGCCCCATTTGCTTTCCTATACTTATTCAGTTTATAAATCGATAAATCCACTTGTAAATTGTTATTGCTACTGTTATTGTATGATATTGTTTATAACTTTTATGTAGTGTGTATGTATTTACCTTCTCAGATGATTTTTCTTGTACTCCTCCAAGTGTCTTTCTTTGCCTTGCCTACTTTGTGTGGACCTCCCTCTTACCATATATTGCCTGTCCCTTCACTCACGATAATCCCTGTCTACAGTCTCCTTAGTGATTTACTGTCCCCTTCCCTCAATTCTTGACCTAATGTAGGACTTAACTTTCTTCCAAGGAATAAAAAGCATTGCACCTTTAACTTTAATATCTATTCAGTTTGGTTGGTTTAAGTATTATTTTAATGTAAATTTTTAAATGTATATTTTTAAAATGTTTCTAAATACCTGATAACAGATATTAAGTAGTTGTGTTGATATTATGTATTTTTAAACCTAATTGTAACCATAATAATAACAAGAGAAAGTGTGCCTCCAAGTGGGGAAGGAAGAGCCAGAAGAGAGAGTTCTGGCAGTGATTCAGCAACAGGTACTCCCTGGTAAGAATATGTGATATTAAATCTAAAAAGATCTGTACAGATATCTCATCCAGCATTCACTCAACTCACTTCAATATGAGTTCTTGGATACGAACACAGCGTGAGGGTTCTCTGCTTGCTTCTGTGGGATGCGCATCAAGGTTCTATTGCCATGTCTTCGGCAAGCATGAGGGGGTGGCATGTGGGAAGTCAATTTCTTTACAACTACCACTCATGATTTTCATCCAGAATAGTTTATCACTGAGTGACTTCTCTGAATCTGTGACACATTGTAGAATCTCATTTTATAATTAGAATGAGACATAGAGTGTATGCACACATCACATAACCACCCTTAAAATCATAAAAGTTATAAAATTTAGGATTTGGAAGGGGCCAAAGGAGCAACTTATTAAATAAATTCTTCATTTTTCAAGTGAAAAAAGGAAGCTTAGAGATTTGCCCTGACTTAATCAATGACATACTGCTGACAAAGAGAGAGAAAAAAGCCCAGAAAGTTTGACTTCATGTCAAGAGTTTTCTTTTGGGGCATATTATAAACATTTACTAACCAGGTATAATTTTTTATTATAGCAACTGTTGGTCCATGGGTTTTCAGTGGCTGGCTATTGAAGAGTAAATTTTCCAGGCTTTTCTTCTGAGGCATATCTGCATGGGTTTGACATAAACTCCAAAAATTCACTAATCCTGCTAAACTGCTCCTTAATATCTTTGGAACAAATTCCAAGGCAATGAGAATGAAAATTGTTCTCCATTGTATGTCCGCACAGTAGATTTGAAACCAGATACTGTTTTCAGAATCATAGTAGACCCGCTTACTTCATATTTCTGTCACTAAATATAAAGCAAGGAAGAAGAAGAATGGGAGTAGACAAAATCAGCCAACTACTCCACTCCAGCTCCCCAGGGAGCAATAGCATCAGCCCTTTCCCTACTAGAGCTACAGCCAAATGAATTTGTGATACACAATATTAAAGTGTTGCTTGTGTTGACTAGGTGAACCCAATGAATGTAAAATTGTGGTATAAGAATATGCCTTCAAATTTAACCATGCTAGTTAAATAATAAAGATCATACAGGGCATTTAGAATTTACAAGACACCAAAAATAAATGTGGCAAAGTATGTCATACGGCAACCATTGTCCTGGCATCTGAAAAAGATGGTGTAGCCATGCTTCCATTTAATAAAGAACGTTTGTATATCTGCATTAAATATTGGTTAGTATAGTAGAATGCCAATGTGTTATTAATGAAAAATGCTCATATTCTATGTAATTTACAATTTTAGATTTGTTTACCCAAGCTGAAAGCTGACTTGCTTCTTTTCCTAATCATGATGTTTTTTAGGTCAATTTATGTTGCTAAATATACCAGTAGTTCATTCCTATTGTATTGATAAATACTATTCAGTTTATCAGCTGAGTCACTCACTACTATCAAATTGATTCAGACTCATAGTGATCCAATAGGACAGAGTATAACTGCCCCTTTGGGATTCTGAGACTGCCATTCTTTACAGAAGTAGAAGAGTAGCTTTCTCCAACTGCACTGATAGTAATTTGGGCTCCTTCCTCAGTTAACAGACACTTAGTAAAAATCACAAGTCTAAATATCTAAAATTCATTAGATAGGTTAATCAACAACATCGCAAATTGAATGTTGTTAGGCTTAACTCATGGTGCAGAGACGGATAGATTTGTACGACCACACCGTAACTCTGCGACTCCTTTCTGGCATTAAGGGTGAATTGCCCTATTTGTCATGAGCCAGAACCAGCTCAAGAGCCATCTTCCACATGCATGTTTGCTTGTTTGTGTTTGTTGTTGTTAATGATGGCACCTGATTCCTATTCCTGAAATGCTTTCTCTATCGTTGAGAATATTTAGGATGGAATGGTAGCTGATATTTGTATCTGAAATGTCATGCTTCCCTGGACAAACTCATAAGGAGAACAACTCCCCTGCCTCCCCCCCACACACACCCCCTCCCATCCCTTTTGGTTCTTTCCTTTCCTTTGAATACGCTTTCCCATTGGCTCCAATACACACTAGACATGGAAAGTTCTAGACTTATCAACTCATTGAGGAAAAAAGTACACCTTGAATAAAGCTAATTAAGGTGCTTACCAATAAAGTTGATGATGGGCAGTCAGAATTATTTCAAATTTTAGTGAATATAATATAAATGGTGTTTGGCATCATGTCAAAATCAACACCCTTACTTTGTGTCAGTTCATTTAATATTTTTTCATTATTTTCTATTATTATTCTAAAAACTATTGAGCATAAAAATTGATGTTTATTGAAAGTATCCTCCCTTTTTTAACCAAATAAGACTTTTGAAGTCATGATCATAACAGTGCTATAAACCTAACTAATGACCTTCTACCAATGAAAGCCGAATGAGTAAACTAACAAAGGCCAAATTCTCCAGGCTTTCAAGAATTTTTATTAAGCCTTTATTTATCTATTCTATCTTTCTGTACACATGAAAAAGTATAAAAAGTGAGTATATATTTGACAATGATTGTAAAGGTTCACGTAAAATGTAACTGAAGGATAATGGAAACATTCCCCAGACTTCTTATTACCTTTACAGACAGGAAAGAAGTGAAAACAGATTGCTACCAAGGTCTCATCTCACACCACTGATTTAATCCAAACACCTCTTCAAACATACTCCTTCTGCCCGCAGTGAATGCAACTGTTTTCTTGCTAATACGTTTGTCTTCGACTCTTGAGGTAGGAGCCTACAGAAAACGCCCAACCAAATCAGAGGCTGCAGAGGGGATCTGCTGGGATAGTTAAACTTCAGACAAAGGATCAGCTCAGATGATTATGGTGAACATTTTTATGGATTCTAAAGGCAATTTTGATATTTCCTCCAAGGGCACTGGATGATCGTGAGGAATTAATAAGAAACTTTTTTTGAGAAGATTGAAAACTACGTTGGTGAAAATAAGACTTGGAAAGGTGCATAGAGGAATCTTTTCCCTCCCTTATGGCAGTACATGTGCTCTTCTGGGGTAGCGAAGGCTTTCCTATGAAAATTTCAGCAGGAAATTGACCAAGCATGATGTCCTTTCCTAGGAACTGGTCCTTCCTGATAACATGCTCAACAAATACCAACCAAGGTCTTGCAATCCTTACTTCGGAAAAGGATTCTGGCAGCACTTTTTGATGACATTTGTGGTCAGCAGCCTATTATTCTCAATATATTTTTCAACACCTTATTTCAAATGAATAAGTTCGTCCCCCGTCTTCCTCATTCATTTTCCATTATCACATGTATAGGAGGAGATAGAGGGTGCCTTTAGTTGGATCAGACACATTTTCATTCTCAGAATGACATCATTGATTTTTTTTTAATTTAAGAATTTTTGAAACAAATTTTCATAATGCAATATATCATTTCATTACTTGAATTCTGCTTCCATGAGTGTTGATTATAGATATAAGTAAAATGAAATTATTTTATCCATTTTTCATATTGCTTATTGTTTCAGTTGTAAAGATTTTTGTTTTAGTATATTGAGGAGTAATCAATACTAAAGGCTGTAGTCTCTGATCTGCACTAGTAAATACTTAAAGCCTCTTCATTTTCAGAAAAATTAGGTATTCCATTTACTGATTGTCTTCCTCTTATCTTAAGACCCTTTTCTTATTTATATAGTGCAGATTCGCACATTAATTGCATCCAGATTGACTAACTGTGGTGAAAAGATACAATCCATGCACACACAGTTCCTCATTTTAAGCCATGCAATCTCCTGTTTTTCTCCTGAATGAATGCTTCTTATTTTGGAAGAGGTTCTAAGGAGGGGAAAATGAAGGGCTTAAAAATTACATTCTTAGCAATGTTATTTATGACTTACTATGATCTACAAAGTCAAATGTCTTTTTTGTCAATGAAACACAGGTAAGCATCTTTCTGGTAGTCTGTTTTTAATCAAGGAAATAGTACTTGGATATTAACAATATTGTTTGATAGTTGACACATTCTGTTAGATCCCCTTTCTTTGAAATGGGCACAAATATGAATCTCTTCCAGTCAGTTGGACAGATGCATATCTTCCAAATCTCTTGACATAGACTATGAGTGCTTTCAGCACAGCTTCTATTTATTCAACATTTCAAATTAGTGTTCAATTAGTGCCTGAAGATTTGTTTTCACCAACGCTACCAGTGCAGTCTAAGCTTCTTCTTAAAATTTTTGCTTCTGGATTAAATGCCACCTCCTGAAATTGTTGAACATAGATGCAATTACTGTGCATTTATTCTTTCTTCCTTGATGCTTCTACTGTGTCTCAATATTTTGCAATTGTTGAAACTGGAGGCTTTCAATTTTTTTTCTTTTTGAATTTTAATCTGTAAATTATTTTTTAAAACATTTTATTGGGGGCTCATACAACTCTTATCATAATCCATACACATACATGCATCAATTGTATAAAGCACATCTGTACATTCTTTGCCCTAATCATTTTCAAAGCATTTGCTCTCCACTTAAGCCCTTTGCATCAGGTCCTCTTTTTTGCCCCTCCCTCCCTGCTCCCCCCTCCCTCATGAGCCATTGATAATTTATAGATTGTTATTTTGTCATATCTTGCCCTATCCAGCGTCTCCCTTCACCCCCTTCTCTGTTGTCTGTCCCCCAGGGAGGAGGTCACAAGTAGATCCTTGTAATCGGTTCCCCCTTTCCAACCCACTCATCTTCTACTCTCCCAATATCCCCCCTCACACCCCTGGTCCTGAAGGTATCATCCACCCTGATTCCCTGTGCCTCCAGCTCCTATATGCACCAGTGTACAACCTCTGCTCTATCTAGACTTGCAAGGTAGAATTCGGATCATGGTATTTGGGGGAGGAAGCATCCAGGACCTGGGGGAAAGCTGTATTCTTCATCGGTGCTACATCACACCCTGACTGACTCATCTCCTCCCCTAGACCTCTCTGTGAGGGGGTCTCCAGTGGTCGACAAATGGGCTTTGGGTCTCCACTCTGCACTTCCCCCTTCATTCACTATGGTAAGATTTTTTTTTTGATGATGATGCCTTATCCCTTATCCCTTTGGCACCTCGTGATCGCACAGGCTGACTGTACCTTGACTCAGTTACATTTTGAATGCCTTTTGACCTGAAGGGTTCATTTCTCAGCTTCGTATCAGACCATATTGTGCTGCTGTCCATAAACTTTTCCTGTCAGTTCCTTGACAGAAAGGTAGATCACCAAAGTTTTCCTTTGAGCTTGTTTTTGTCTGGAATTTGAAAAACTTTCTATCGTGGCCAATCCTGCTGGTATCTCATGTACCAGTGCAATCGCAACAACATGATGGTAAAGGGCTAGGCAGTGTTTTGTTCTGTTATACATGAGAGTGAAATGTCAGAACGAAGTAATGGGAATTAATAGTAACATCATATTACAAGAGAAAAATAGTCTTAATATTAAATATCATCACATATCTTGCTCAATGTATTAATATTTAAAGATAAAGAATATTCTCAAACACCTAGCCAAAATAAACAATATTCTTACACTGACTCAGGGAAATTTAATAGCTGATTTTTCAAAGGTAGAGTGCTAAGTTTTCTTCCAAGGGGCATCTGAACAAACTCTAGTCTCCAACTTAGCAACCAAGTACATTAATTGTGTGTAGCTAATATACGAAAACGTGGGTTTGTTTTTGTTTAAACTCCAGACTCAGACTTTTGAAATTTAAAATACAAGAACAAAACAGCAAAAATAAGCACTTAACAGTTGCTACGGTCTATACACACTATTCTCAGTACTTTGCAAGTACTATGATAAGGATACTCAACATTAAAATCTGATGCAACTAAAACTATAGAATTCCAAGAGGGAAACAAAAAATATGATTCCAGAATTTTTTTCCTAGACAAACTATAAATCAAGCACAAAGATAAGAATAAGACATTTTAAATGAGGGCACTGAGAGAGTATAGCAATCAGAGTTTTTCTTAAGAAATTATATTGATCCTGAAATCTGAGTAATCGAGAGACAAACAAACAAATTACTCAGAAACAGGGATTTCTTGGGTCACGGATAGAACTCATATTGTAGATTGAATAACTGAGAGCTGACCAAATGACAGGAAGCACTGTATTACCAAAAATACTAAAAATATCTAAAACATTGAAAAGTAATAGTGATAACATAAATAATAAACATGATTTATAGGAAGAGACTGTAGAGAGAATGAAATAAATACAGTTCTTCAGAAAAGTGAAACCTGACATGAAGGAAAAAATATTGTTTCCATCATCCTTGAAGCTCAGAAAGGTTTATGCTATGTAAGAAACATTTATATAAGCATACATACAAGAGCTTCAATGTACATACAATAAAAGAATCAATGTCAACATTGTCTATATTTCAATTTGCTTCTTATTTCTTCAATTAGGTTTAAGCACAATTAAGCTTTGTACATATAGAATGATGACATTATTATAAAACTAATCTTGTAATATGAAGCTTCAAAATATTAATAAATGAACAACCACTTTTGGTAGTCTAACCATGAATTGTGTGTTACATGAATTATATGCCAATAACACAGTTAAAATAAATTAATAAAACAAAAAAGTTTGCTAAAAGTGGAATTGAAAAATAATAAAAATTCTGTAGTCTAGGAGCAGGACAGTTAAGATAGTAAGGGAATTCTTGGAAGAAAATTTCCCCATCACAAAGAAGATGATAACCATTCAGGAAGCAGAGAGAACACCAATTAAGCCATATAGTTGTCAAATTATCCAGTTTAAATGAAAAGGAGAGAATCATGAGAGCAGCCAGACCCCCCCCCAAAAAAAAGCAGTCACATACAAAGGTAAGGAGATAAGAATAAGCTCAGACCTCTCCCCAGAGACTGGCTATGCAGGAAAGAAGCAATTGGAACATATTCTGAAAGTTGAAAGACAACAAGCACAATCCAAGAATCTTTTCTCAGTTAAAGTTTTCCATCAAATTTGAAGGAGACATTAAAGTTTTCTTTGATAGGGGAGCATTCAGAGAATTTGTAAAACTACAACCTGCATTACAAAAAATACTTTCCAGTGTTTTATGGGCAGAAAACCAACAACCACAGAACACAAACATGAACCACTGCAGGAGATAACACCACATAAAAACCAACCCACTGAAAACAGTACCCAAAACATAGGTCCAATGGAAACATGAATACAAGAATAAACTACACACATACACACACACACGCAATCCTATAAAGGAGAAGAAAGGAAAATACCAAGCCCCAAAATATAACATGACAGCAACTAATCTACATTTAGATTTAAATACATTGAATGTTAATGGTTTGAACATATATATTGAAAGACAAAGAGTATCAGCCAAGATTAGACAAAATCCATTGATTTGCTGCCTTCAGGAGACACATCTCAAATCACAGAAAAAAATAGAATGAAAATCAAAGGATGGTGAAGATTTTACCAAACAAATGACACTCCATTAAAAAGCAGAAGTGGAAATGCTAAGCTCTGGGAGAATAGACTTCAAGGTGCATGGCATACCAAGAAATAAGAATGGGCATTGCAAAATGCTCAAGGGATAAGTAGATGAAGAACCCATAAAGGTAATAAACACATATGCACCCAACAAAAGACCCTTGATATTCATCAACCAATTTTTCAAAGAGATGAAAAGAGAAATTACCAGATAAAAATTATAGTAGGTGACTTCAAAACACTGCTCTCAAAGAAAGATAGATCAACAGGTGTGAAACTCAAAAATGAAACTGAAGACTTGAACAACACAATCAAACAACTTCTACCCTAACAGACATTTTCAGAGCTCTCTAACCAACATAAAAAAATTACACATTCTTCTCCAGTACACATGGCTCATACTTGAAAATAGAACACATACTGGGGCACAAAGTAAATGAGAATGCTCAACCACACAGATGTCATTCAGGCCACCTTCTCTGACTACAGTGCCACAAAGTTGGAAATTAAGAGTAGAAAGAAAACAAACAAACAAACAAACAAAAAACTAAAGGCAAACACCTGGAGGCTTACCAACATGTTTTTCCAAACAAGGTGTATTAACCCAAATAGAGAGGAAATGAAGAAGTTCCTAGAAACCAACAATAATGACAATACAGCATACCCAAACCTATGGGATACACCAAAGGAAGTTATCAGAGGTCACTTTATTGTAATAATTCACATAAAAGAAAAGAGGAGATACGTATGGTCATCGCCTTAACCCAACACTTCCAGCAGCTAGAACAGAGCCAACTGCATAATCCGCTTGATAGCAAAAGAAAAGAAATAATAAGAATCAGTGAGGAGACAAAAGAATTGGAAACAAGAACAACAGAAAGAATCAACAGAGCAAAAAGTTGGTTCTTTGTAAGGACCCAAAGTCAGCAAACCACTATCAAACTTACCAAAGGAAAAGAAGGAGCAGATGCCAATATCTAGAATTAGGAATAAAACAGGGTAAGTCACAACAGACCCCAATAAGATAACAAGATTAATTATACAGTATTAGGAAAGTCTGTATTCCAACAAATTCACTAATTTGGAAGATATGGCCAAGTACCTAGATGTTCACTTGCTCCCCCAATTAACACAGATGGACATTAAGAACTTGAACAGACCCAGAGCAAAAAAAGAAATAGACAAAGTCATCAAAAACTCCAAACTAAAAAAGGCCCCAGTCCAGATGGCTTCACAAGAGAATTCTACCAACCATTCAAAGAAGAGCTGACACCAATCCTACACAAACTCTTCCAGAATATAGAAAGTGATAGGAAACTCCTAAACTCATCCTATGAAGCCAGCACAACCCTGATATCCAAACCTGGAAAGGACCCCACAAAGACAGAGGACTACAGACCTATCTCTTTCATAAACACAAACGCAAAGATGTTCAACTAAATCCTGACCAATAGAAACCAACAACATCTCAAAAAAATAATGCATCATGACCAAGTGGAATTCATACCAGGGATGCAGGGATGGTTCAATATTTGAAAAACAATTAATGTAATCTTCCACATCAACAAGAAAAAGCACAACCATGATCATATCAAAGGAGGCAGAAAAACCATTTATGAACATCCACCACCCATGCCTAATAAAGATTCTCAAGAAGATAGGACAAGAAGGGAAAATCCTTAGTACAATAAAAGCCAAATAAGAAAAACTGATAGTAATATTACACTCAATAGAGAAAAGGTGAAAGCATTCCCACTGAGCAAAGGAACCTGTGAAGGATGTCCTGTATCACTGCTTCCATTCAACATTGTGATGGAAGTCCTACCCAATGCCATAAGACAAAGGTGCACAATTGGGTAAAGAAGTGGAACTTTTGCTTTTAGCTAACAATGTGGTTTTATCTATTGAGAATCCTAAAGGGTCCATAATAGAAAGCTGGAAACAATAGAGGAGTTTGGTAGAGTGTCAGGATACAAGATTGACAAGCAGAAATCATTTGGATTCCTATATAACCATGGTGGGAATACAAAAAAAGATATCAAGGAATCAGCCCTATTCACAAAAGCTGGAGTAACTATTAATAAACCTAACCAACCAACCAAACAAGCAACCAAACGACCTGTACAAAGAAAATTACTGAACATTACTGCAAGAGAACCAAAGGGATCTGCACAAAGGGAAGAATATTCTGTGTCCCTGGATCAAAAGACTCAGTATAGTGAAGGTGTCCATACCACCTAAAGCAATCTACAAATTCATTGCAATCCCAATTCAAATTTCAGCATCACTCTTCAAAGAAATGAAAAAAAAAAAGATTACCAACTTCATATGGAAAGGGAAGAAACCCAGGATAGGGAGAGAACTACTCAAGAAGAAGAATAAAGTAGAGGGCCTGGCATTACCTCACCTCAAAACCAATATACATGCACAGTTGTCAAAACAGCCTAGTACTGGTATAGCTACTTGGAACAATGGATCAGGACAAATAACCCAGAAATAAAGACATCAATATACAGACAACTGATTTTTGACAAAGCCCTCCCCCAAACATTAAATGGAATGCAGATACCCTCTACAATAAATGGTATGTATGAATGTATAGAGAATATGTGTAATGCTAATTCTAGTTGTTTTGTGGTGATGAGATTTGAGATCAATTTTGTATTTTCTTATTTGAACATATTTTTGAATTTCTTGAATTTTGAAAAATGTTGAAAATAAATTAATTGTCATTATTTAGGAGGAAAAAATTACATTTTCTTGACACATACTAAAAGTCTTACCTGACTGTGATCACATTTTAAGAGGAAATATTAAAGCATGGAACATACAGTATCCTTGTAATGGAATCATTCTCTTGTTTTTCCACCAAACCAAAAGATATTTATAACTAAATATAAGTATTTAATGTGACATTTCTAATGTTTCTGAGACAATGAATTAAGACTTTTTAACTGTTCTAAGTACACAATACTTCCTACACACTTAACAAAAGTGGGAAATTGTCTTGGTTGATTTTCTCCCATGAAGCACTTCTACTCTGTTCTAGAGTTACTATGAGTCAAAATCAACTTGAAAGCAAAGCGTTTGAAACTTTGGTTTCTGTTGTCTTTGAAGTAGTCATAACAATATGAGCTCCATTTTAGAGATGAGTTAAATAAAGCCACGAGAGCAGGGAATTTTCCTAAAAGACTCATAACTAAGTTAACTGAAGAGCCAAGGCAAGGCCTATCTTCTGAAATCAGCTCTGCCTAGCCACATTACCGCATTACACGTTTGACTTTTATCAGAACAGAGATGAAATTTCCCCAAGTGAAACACATTTATTATTTTAGTGTTTAATATAATCATGTCTATTATTTTTGTTACCTTTAATAACATCAAGGTTTCCTAAAGTCCCCGTGACACACATTCATAGAAAAGACATCTCAGTATCACCACAATAGCAGCAGGATTCCTATCAGGCTTAGGAAAATGGGTGATATTTTAGGATTGTTTGCTTATTTTTGTCTTGCTATTTTTCTACAATCAAAGGTATTACTTTGGAATATTGGGGAAACTATGATTCAAGAATCATAACCTAACCATTTCAGTTTACAACTAAGTGGTCTCTTTCTTCAGTTGGAATAAATAGGACCTGCTTTCTTTGTGAAAAAAATAAACCAAAAGCCTCATGGCCATGGAGCCAATACTGACTCAGAGTGATCCTACAGGAAAGGGTAGAACTACCATTGCTATCTGTGAGGCTGTAGCTGTTCAGAGGAGCGGAAAGCCCCCCTTTTCTTCTGCGGAGTTGGTGGTTTTGAATTGCTCATCATGCAGATCGCGGCTCCACTCTTAACCACTACACCACCCGGAAAGCCATCAGAAATCTGGAAAGTGGTTTAAAAAAATCACTTCTCCAAAAAGACCCTGGAACCAGTGAGTAGCAGGGAGAAAGAGCAGAGAGGAAATGGATGATCATGTGCCTGGGAATTACACTCAGGACCTGAATCACTGGCGAGGCCTCCCATGAAGCAGTTTAAGCAGCTGTCACCAATTCCACTTTTTTCCAGGCTAAGCGCTGGGATAGTCATCTGTTTCTGTGGCAAGGGACCTTTCACAACATCCTCTGGCCAAAGAAAGATAACCACAGCCTAATGATTTCAGACGCAAACTATTTCAGCAGCAGTAACAGCAAAAACAAAGGATCGGCCAATTCTCAGATAAACTCATGCGAATGCTTCATATTAGAATTATCGAGGGGATTTTTATGGAAACCCTATCAAGAATGTTGTGGAGCTTCTTAAGATGCGGTCATTGCTTGCGGGGATCGAGGAAGGGCTGACATGCCAGGGTAATTAAGTTTCCACGACTCCTGAGGGGATAGAAATGGAAGGATTGAAGAGGGTCTAAATCTTCGGTTTTTGCTTTTTCGCTTATTAATGCCACTACTCAGAGTGAGTCACCTGACCTCCTTGCATCTAGATTCTCTTCTCCTCCTACCGATTCATCTTCAACTCTTCTTCCCTTAAAACAGGGGGCGGGGGAGGATATGCTAGATAAATATTTCTCAACTGAAAAACAGAACTTGTTTTTCTGTGACAGTTATAGCAGATGACATTCACATGTGTAACACTTTCCCACGAATATACCCACGGTATGACCAAAAACAATTAAGGGAAAGTAAAGCAAACAGTGCTATCAACAAACCAGGCCATAAATGAGATGGACCATGGTTGTGTTGGCTTCCACTCCTTTCTCACTGAGGACTCTCTATCAGCGGTTCTCAACCTGTGGGTTGTGACCCCTTTAGGGCTCGAATGACCCTTTCACAGGGGTTGCCCAATTCATAACAGTAGCAAAATGACAGTTATGAAGTAGCAACAACAATAATTTTATGGTTGGGGGTCAGTTAAGGAACTGTCTTAAAGGGTTGGAAGGTTGAGAACGATTGCTCTATATAGTGACACAAGTGATTGAGAAGAATATAATGATGGGGATAATTTTGGTCCCATGCAAATTCATACACAAATGAATCAAAACCAATCTTAAATTTGTTGTTAGTTGCTGTCGAGTCGCTTGTGACACATGGCAACCTGCCTGTTGTGAAGTCAAAGGCTATGATCTTTTGGAAGCAGCCCCTGGGCCTGTCTTCACAAATGCTTCTGGATGCACTTGAACTTACAGTTCAGCACTTAACAGCTGGTGCCACCAAGGGACATGTATGTTTTGAAAGTACAATTGAGTTTTTCATAAGCAATGAAAATAACTAACAGTTGTTAGTTGAATGGAGTCAGCAAAATCCTCAGCCACCCTCGGAACAGTAAGAACAAAATCGTAATCATTTATGCTGTTGAGAAAAGGTATTATCAATAAATAAGTCACGGAGGTTGCAGAACGTTGTTACACAAGTTTTGGCATCTTTTCTCTCTTCAAGGCCATATTTCCCAACTACCCTTTCTTACCTTTGTTGTCAAGACTTGCATTCCAATCACAAGTGATTATCTATGAATCTTGATTACTACACATTTGATCTATTTTAGATCGCAGAAGTGTGGAAAAGCAATACATTTCTTAATCTTTAGCATTACTGGTTGATTTGTAAATCTGAATATTAGCATACTACCTGGCCATTCTTGTAGGCATATAGATAGTATCCTATCAGTTATAGCATTGTACTTCAAGATAGTTCTGTGCATGTTTTTTTGTTTTGTTTTTTGACAATGAAGGTGAAGTCATTCTTCCAAATTTGTCTTTCATAGCAGAGTATACCATACGATTATGTGATTAAAAATATCCAGTATCAGTCCATTTTAACTCACTGATGATACCAGCCTGCAAGTGTTTCATTTAATTTTTGATGACTTATAAGGGTCTTAGACCCATATTTTGGATTCCAAAACATGAGTTCTTGCAGCCCTGTCTGGTCATACCACTTCAGCAAATGAAGGTCCCCCAACTTCATGAAGGTCAGCTCTACTCTGAGGAAGCAGCTCTTTGTCCATTATGTTTTTAGTAGCTTCTAACCTGGACCCAGGGCTTGTCGTTGGATTAACAGCTAGAACGCAATGTGGCCTACTTTTCAGAGTGATTCATGGTGCTGGTTCCAACCTGAGGTCTCATCGTGTGCTCTGTACAGAGCAATGTTCTGCTTTCATTCAGAAGGTTCTAACTGGCTGGTTTCTGCCTATTTGTTTTTTCACAAGTAAATTGCCAAGTGATTTTTCCCAGGCTGTCTTAACCTGCAATCTCCACTGAAAGCAGAGTTTACCACACAGATGTTTTCCTGTGTTTGTGAAGTGCAGGCTCTTAATATGGCTATACTATTGACCTCTCTATAACTCCCACCAAATTAATGGGTAGGATCATGCACAGAAAGTTTAAAGGACTTCCACTCAGGGATTGGTCACTTTTATCACTCCCCTGGTTATAAAAAATGAGACATCTCAGAAGGATGGAGAGAGAATTCCTGGAACCACTGAGGAGGAAGAGGCACCACTGTAAAATACCGGCCTAAAATGGAGGCCCAGGCTATGCTCGCCAAGACCAGAGGCTGGGGCAAGGAGAGCATGAGCCAGAGCGGAGCAGCAACGCAGCAACGCGGACACTATGAGACTGTGAGGCAGAGCGAGAGTCGGACTTCCTGGCCCACAAATGGAGACAGAGGGCAAAGGGCCACATGCCGGAGAGGCTGAGGGCCTGAAAGAGAGACTTGGCTGATGGAAAAGGAGAGGCATTGCTGTGGACTATTGACTGTGTCCTTAATACTTTCTGACCCTGGCTTGTGGTAACTTGTTAATTTCCCTAACAGACCCGATAGTGAGTATTGGCTGTGAATTTTGTGCTGCTGTAACAAAGAATTATTGAACCTCATAGGAAAGAAGAGTTTCACGGGATGAACGCTGGTGTCAGAAGAGATAAATGTGAAGTGTGGAGGCCTGTCTCACCTCTGCCTTGTGGCAATGAGCCTTGTGTGGTGTGGAAATGGATTGTCCCTTTCCCTTCTGTAGTCATAAGTAGTAATATGTGGCCACCATGCCATCTTTACACTGTTATATGATTCTTCATAAATTATGGATAACATTGTAAAGAACAAGGATTCCAGAACATTTAATGATGCTCATGTAGAATCTCTACATAGACAAACAGACCTAGGGGATAGTGATTTTGGAAGTAATGGTCTTGGTGATATTTTCTTACTTTAATTCATTCAATCTGTATGCAAAGCAAATACTCCAAGAATCTCGACTAAATGAAGACTGTGGCACTAAGATGGAGGGAAGCCTCGTTAACAACCTGAAATATGCAGATGACACAACCTTGCCTGCTGACACCTTAAGACCTTGAAACACTGATGAAGATTGAAATCATAGCCTTCCATATGAACCAGAGCAACAACAATCACTAGTACTACTACCAATAAACCAGCAAATGGCTTCTGACTCATAGCAACCTGATGAAAGAATTCAAAGCTATCAATCTTTATGGCAGTAGATGCCTTCGTCTTACTCCAGTAGAATGACTGGTGGATTTTAAATACTGATCTTGACGTTAGTCATCCGATGCTTATGTTACAGCACCAAAAAGATTCCTTAAATATGAACTATACTTCAATGTAAAAAAAAACCCAGCAAAGATCCTCACACAGGACCAATAAAATCATATTACAAAAAAAAAATACTGATGCTGTCTAGGATTTCCTTTTATTTGGATCCAAAGATCCATAGATGAAACATTCATGAAAGCAAACACCAATTGCATCGGGCAAATTTAAGACAAAAGATCTCTTTAAAGTGCTAAAATCAAAATTTATCACTTTGAGGGCAAAGGCGAGCCTGACACATCCATAGTATTTTCAATCACTTCACATGCTTGCAAAAATCACACAATAAGGAAGACCAAAGGACAACCGGTGAATTTGAATGTTGGAGAAGAATATTGACTATACCATGGGCTACCAACAGAAGGAATAAATCAGTCTTGGAAGAAGTCAGAATGCTTCTTAGAAGAGTAATTGTCATGACCCCATGTCTATTACTTCGTGTTATCAAGAGGGACCAGCCCCTAAAGATGAACATCATGGGTAGTAAATTACATAGTTATTGAAAACCAGAAGGTTTCTCCGTGAGAGGGATTCAACAATGAGCTCCAACACAGTAAGGATTGTGAATGTAGCATAGAAGTGAGTGGTGTTTCCTTCTATTGTGTGCATGATCATTATGAGTCAGAATTGACTCAATGGCTCATAACAGTATGCTAGACCAAATTGCAAACTAAATTTAAAAGACACCTGGTCATTCCTAGGCTTCTTGTCCTACAGTATTTCTTAGCAATTGCCTATTCAAATGAATCGCTGGTATGATACTCTAGTTAATTTATCAATCACCTAAAGGTATTAAGAAGTTTGGGACAACTTCCTTAATTACTAATTTACAACCTACATTATGATTTAGAAGTAGGATATGAGATCAGCTGCTACATCAGTAACATTTATCTGTTGTTTTTAGATTTATAGGAACATAAATAAGAAACTGATGATGCTGATTTTATATCATTCAACACAACCACAAAACATTACTCAAAGTCAATAGGAAAACATATACTCTAGACCAGGTTCCTTAACTGCATATCTCCTTTTAAAAATGGAGTTAATTTTTCATTCTTTTGGGAGAGTCGTATAAGCAGCTATATAATTAAAACAAGGACTCTGGGAAATCATTGTTATTTACTTATGATTATTTACCTTTCCTCAAACTACTGTGCTTATTGTTTATAAATTTCAAATGGAATTCTTTATAAGTAGTTTAGACTTTTGTACACTCTTCCAATCTACTTGTAGGTGATGATTGAATCCCAAAATATAAAAATGTTGACCATGAGAGGGATAGCAAGTCTGTAAGGTTAGATGAAATTTAAGGCAAATTATATCGTTAAGTAGTCCATACTGATGATTAGCAAATACTTACCAGTACAGCCATACTGGCTAGTTATAAATGGCATCCATGCTAAAGAGTGCCATCCATTCTTCTTGGTTCATGCCTAGGTAATATTCTTAACCACTTGGGATATCATAACTGCTTCTAATGTGTATCTTCTCTATACGTCTATATTCATCTTTTGATCTCCACAAAAATGAGCACTTGGAGGGTGCTAAACTCAACCTCATTGACATCAAGTCACTTCTGACTCATGGCAAGTCTACAGGGCAGAGTAGACTTCCCGTTTAGATTTGCAGAACCGTAACTCTTTCCGTGAGTGGAAAGCCCCATCTTTCTCCCACTGAGCGCCTGGTGGTTTCACACTGCTCACCTGTGGTTAGCAGCCCAACACATAGCTATGTTTTATTCCATCCGTGTCTTCAGATTTCTGGACGGCAGGGACTATGGTAATGAGTTTAATGATATCAAAGTCATTTGGTTGGGAATTTCGCTTATAGAGAGGAAACCAAATGAACAAGTCACAGATATCCACTACCAACTAGACCTACAACGTGTCTATCGGCTTGTCAAACTGACTATTGCTATGATCCTGGAAGCTGGCACCACTGTGTCAACTATCACGCGGGTCACCCACGAGGTTTCAGTGGCACTTCCAGACTAAGAGCAAACCATGAAGGAGGAATAGGCTGTCCACTTCAGACCGATATGAAGGGTGAGGCATGAGAGTTGGAGGCAGAGTTATTAACAATATGCTGGTGACACAATCTTATTTGCTTAAAATGAGAAGGATTTGAAGTGCTTGCTGATGAAGAACAAGAACTGTAGCCCCCCATATGGAAGGCAACTCAATGTCAAGAAATGTGACATCCTGACAACTGAACTACTAAATCACATCATGGCTTCGAGGGGAGATTGATTTTTCAAAGATTTTATCTTACTTGGACCCACGGTCAATTCTCATGGAAGCAGCAGCCAAAAAATCAGATTGTGTATTGCATCGGGTAAATCTTCTGGACACAACTTCTTAAAGTATTAAAAATCAAGGATGCCATTTTGAGTACTAAGGTGTGGCTGGCCCAAGCTCTAGCATGTTCAATCGCTTCATATGCATTCAAAAGTTGGATGTGGAGTAAGGAAGACTGCATCGCTTCTCGGCCTTTTGGCTAAGATCAAGTGTGGAGTAAGGAAGACTGCAGAAGAGGTCATTCATTTGAATTCATTGAATTGCATCATGAAGAACACTGGAGATACTTTTGACTGCCAGAAGAGCAAACAGGGCAGTCCTGGAAGAAGAACAACGAGAATGTTCCATGGAGGCGAGTATTGTGAGACTTTGTCTCGAGTATTTGGACATGGTATGAGGAGAGAGCAGACATCGTGCTAGGTAAAAGGGAGCCGCAGTACAAAAGAGAAAGATGCTGGTGAGCTGGGAAGGCTGTAACAATGGGCTGAACTGAAGCAACAACCATCCGGATGGCACAGGTCTCGCCAGAAGGAGTAGGAACCAACTTGAAAGCACTCAACAACAATAACAACAATTAGCCAGCATGCCTCAGGAAGCCTGTAAAGAACCCTCTGACAGTATTCTTCCTGGAAGACCATGCCCACTGGCTGAGCAAGCGATGATCATCACAGGTGAATCTGTCAAATAATTCAAACTTTCAAATTCAAGCTCAAGCTCAGTGCCATCCAGTTGAGTCTGACTCACAGAGACTCTAGGACAGGGTAGAACTGCCCCTGAGAGTTTCCAAGACTAACTCTTCACAGGAGCAGAAAGCCTCGCCTTTCTTCAGCAGAGTGGCTAATGGTTTCAAACTGCTGACCTTGTAAGTAGCATCTCAGGGATTAGCGAAATAACGTGTAAGGCATCTTTCCATTATCTTAGGTCAGTTCAAGCATGCTTTGGTAAATGTGACCCAATCAGAAGTTTTTCCTTGTAATTTCCTGGGTCATCTGTAATCAGTCTGTGAACATTTCCTTTTGCTCTAGTATTTTGATGAATCTTTATGATGGACGGCCCCATTCTGGATCACTTTATACTTTCAATGAAGCTCTAAAACAGAAGTTCCAGTTTGTTCTTTGACATTGTCTACGTGAGTACAATATTTGTAAAATAGTAAGTCCCAGTTGATTCATCATGGTAAATTTATTGAACACTGTCCCTGAAGTGGTTTATGTGTTTTGTTTTATGTAAACTTTCCCTAGTAATAGATGCGCCATGATGTCATGCAATACAAGTTGTATGTGTTCTTGGTTGAGGTAGACAAGCAGCATTTTAGTGTGAGAGGGTCACAAATTTTTGCCCTGTCTGAAATACCTTTTTCCTGAAATACTTTTTATTACAAAACTGTTTCCAAACGGAACCACAGCTGTTTCTAATGTCAGGGATTCAAAGCTTTATTCCCATTTAAAATGTTCGATCCGTGAACTCCAGAAAGTTATTGCATTCCAATTAATTTCCAGTTCCCAGGCTTACTGAATTGCTGACTCATGCTTACTGATAGATGAGTTTAATCCGTGATGCTTCTTATTTATAACCTGAATCATATTGCAAAGATATTTCTTAAAAATGTTAAAAGAGAAATAAAGCAGGAGAAAGTAAACTACTGTGCATGATTTTGGGAATTCTGTATTTAATTTACCAAATAGACTTGGAAAATAACAAATATGATATATATAAAAGAAATACCCACTTAGATGCATACAGTAACATATCATACCCATTGCTTCATTTGGATCACACAATTGTCCTGTTTCTCTTATAAATTGAACTTCTACAGGACTTAGTTTAAAGCCTCTTCCTGGAATCATTTCACAATTGTTGTCTCCCAAATAGTAGACTGGTGGCATAGTGCGTTCTGCATTGGGCAGCTTACCACAAGGTCTTCAGTTTGAGTCCACCAGGCACTCCTTGAAAGAAATATGTGATTTTCTACTCCCATAAATAATGTCACTGTGAGTTGGAATCGACTTGATGGTACTGAATTTGTTTGCTTGTTTGGTTTTGGTACCATAAAGCAGAGTAAACATTTTTCTGGTATTCCTTGCTTTGAGCCAAGACCCATCTGATATCATCAGTGTTATCCCTTGTTCCAGATCCTCGTCGGAATTGGACTTAGAGTCTAGCAGCTCCCTCTCAATGAACTGCTGCAATACAGGAGGCTTTTAAAATTAGACAGGAACCAGTCTCCAAATTGTGAAATGACTCAAAAGAAGATGATATGCCATATTAACATGTTTTTGTGTTCTTCAAAGAAGGGAAAAAGGAAGCCAAATACATGGACATATTGCAGAGTTATATTATAGTTATATTATAATATATTTATATTATATTTCTCATGCTTTGTACAGTAAGCAAAAAAGTAAAAACCTGTTGAAATATGAAGTGCCTGCTCTCACAGAACATGGTGTGCTAGTCTGGGTAGACTAGAGAAACAAATCCATAGAAACTCATATATATGAGAGTTTTATATAAATGGTAATTATCCATTAAGAAAGCATCCCAACCCATATGTCTGATACCAATCCATAAAGTCCTCTTCAGACTCACGAAGCATATGCAACAACCTCGAATACAGGACTATCACCAGCCAGTGGGCAGAAAGTCTTTGGATCCAGTACATTGTAAGCATCTCAGCGCTGGCAGGGGTCTTTGTGTAGCTTCTCCAGTTCCCAGAGTGAGCCCAGGGAGAGACAGCCTGGCTCCTGCCTCCAAGGAGGAAATCCAGGAATTCCCAGAATCCTTAGGGGAAGCCCATGTCCACACACAGATCTCATTGGCTATATCCTGATTGACAACCTAGACTCCACCCCTACACTCTTAATCCTCAAATTGAATCCAGATCATGTAACTACCACACATGGTCTATCTTTCATGGTGGTCCCTTGTTAGCCAGCATGATAGAGGGTTACTGATCCGATACTGGTTTTCATGCTTGATCTTACTTGATCACGCAGTAACAGTTGACACAGGTGGTAACTACCATGTATCCCCTGGATTATTGCAGACGCTTCCTAACTTGTCTCTGTGCTTCCAGTACACTTAAGGACAAGCAACGGGTATGTAAGTCTTTCTTCAGTCAGTTGCTGTTGAGCAGTTGAGTTTACTTTGAGTAAGGAGAATCCCATGGGAACACAGCAGAAATGTTCTGATGGCATTTGTCACTGTGACCTTTCAGATGCAGAAAACCAGGCCTTTCTTCCACTTTGCCACTAGGAAGCTTAGAATCCAAAGCATTTGATTAGCAGTTGACCATAAACTGTGTGGCTTAAGAACTTCTTTGCTTGCTTGCTTTCTTTAATCTACATTGCTCTTACTTTCTTTTACAAATTTTTTATGTTTATTTACTAAGTTTGTGTATCTCTCCACCAGAATAGAAATCCCAGGGAGACAGGTTGGGTCTGCTTCTTCAGTACTGCTTCCCAGTTACTTCTGTATTTATTTATGGTGCGGAGATGCAAAATTGAATAAAACAAAGAAATGTCAAAATGGGCTTAATAACATTAACACTTTTTAATTCCCAAATCATTTTAAAATTTGTATTTATAAAATGCAATGTATCAATATTGATTGCCTTCTAAAATTACAGCCAAGAACAAGTCAACACAATATCTTTTAAAGCAAAATTTACAGAATTTACAAAATTTACATATTATTTGCTATCTTTCATTTATGTATAGAATCATTAATATTCCACCTACCTTCTAAAAAATTTAAGGACAACTGGATTCCAAACCTCTCTGTCCACTGGCTTTGTCTTATGATAGCATAGCATCTAATCCTTTCTGCTCTCACCTTCTGGGCTTTAGCCTGAATTAGCCAATCTTTCATATCATATTGCTACCTTCTAAACGTTAGCTCCTCTGTCTTTATAACCTGTGTCATTTTAGCTGGTTTTCTTTCATCAATTTGATTTTCTATGAACCTTATTTCCCTAAAGCATTTTTGTTTTATTGTTATTAAATCATATAACACTTTTGAGTAATATTTTCCATAAGAGTATCTCAGAAAAACAAAATAAATTAGGCAATGTATAGAAAAATCTAACAAATCTTTTCATTAAATGGAAAAAGGTATTAACAATCATAGTTGATTCAGATTACAAAGTGGAATTTGGAATGTCCATGACATTTTTTAAAAAGTATTTCAGAGTGGTAGTTTACATAATGGCATTTTGTACTTCAAGTGCAAATTTGGTTGGCCATCCTGTTCTCTCTTGCCAAAGCAGGTTCTGGCATAAACCAACTTTCAGAAGCATAGGATAGCCGTTTTTAATTCATGGTTAATTTTAACAACAAATCTGGTTTCAGACTGACTTTTGAACTCAGCTTGAAATAGAGAAAAATATTTCATTTATACAACTTTCTGGCAATGCAACTTATTAATGAAGATGAATTGCTAATGCAAGATCGGCTAAGAAAATTGAGACCTATAACCATCTTATATGGTTAAGAACAAGGCCCTTAAACAAAAGAGTGGCAGTGTTAATCCAAAGGTTTTGTGGAACAAAGTCTAAAGTTGTTCTTTTATAAAGTTGACAGTGGACAAAACCCCAGGAGGTTTTCTACTCTGTCACACATGATGGTACCCAACAACAACAACAACAACAACCGTAAGCCTCTTAGGAGTAGTGATCCTTTGCCCAATCATAACAACACTCATCCCTCATGGTATTGACTAGCATCTTTTTGAAGACAGATGGACCATTTAAAGGAAAATATATTTTTTATCTTAACCCGAGATATGTGGTATTTGGTCACATATTCCTGCTGTATTATATTGAAAGCTAATACTTCAATTTATTGATAAGAAAACTTGAAGGCCAACTAGCTGTTGGATCTTATACAGAAACACTAACAATATTCACAGTCTGGGAGGTGATAGAGGCAGCAGTTACTCCTGCAGTTGGTGATTTTACAATTTTTGTTATCGTTATTTTAGCAGCGTCTTTTTAAGACTCTTACGCAAGTGGGAAACTTCTCATGGCCTGGTTATCAAACACTAATAAAAATGATGGACTGTTGAGATATAACAAGAAGGCTCCAAATATTAATTAATTAAAAGAAAAATAATGAAGATATGCAACTATCAAACATAAGACTGGGGGTATGTGAATCTCTTCCCACAGTGGTCAACATGGATTTGAAATTCCCGTAAGCCAGGAAAGCATAATGAACGAGCCACCCTGGAAAGTGTAATGGTTGCCAGTGGGAGTGAGTAACGTTAATTGTATGCTAAGGGTATCAAAGATGTACCTTAAAACAGAGCTATACTGAGCCATTTGAGAATATTAAGAAGGTTAATTACCTAAACACAAACAGGACTATCTCATGAGGAGAAAAATATTTCATATTCTATGCTATATTAAAATTTTTAATAAGTTTACAAGATCATGATACCTAGAAGTTTGGGAAGGATAGCTACTACCTGCCAAGTTGCCTCCAACTCAGTAGGATACTTTTGATATTTAAATGAATCAGAAGGATATATGCCTTTGTCAACAGATGTAGACAGCATGGAGTCTTCAATAATTTTTGCTCTAAAAAATTTTGTGGGGGCAAAAATCTCACACATGGATAAGTTGATATTCATAATTTTCAACAAAATTTTAATTAACTACTCACTGTCATCAAGTCAATTCTGTCTCATAGCAACCCTTTAGGACAGGGTATAACTGTCCTGTGGACTTCCAATACTATAACTCTTTACTGAAGTAGAAAGTCGTATCTTTCTCCTGCAGAGCAGCTGGTGGTTTCAAACTGCTGACCTTATGAATAGCAGCCCAACCTGTAGCCCACTACACTGCCAGAGCTCCGTTAACTACAGGAGATATAAATTACAATACGTTAATATTTCCTAAACAATAAGGCTATAGTTTTACTCTTTCAGTATAGTTTAAATATCAGTGATTTAGTTTTCAACTATCATCCATTTAAAATAAGTAATGTGTTCAAAGTCACCAAATTTTTATTTCTTTCTCCATAACCTAGCATTTCTATTACACGTTGCCACACAGATCTCTGTCTCAATGTAGTATAAGTTCATACTTGAAAAACTTTTCTCACCACTTATAATCCTTTTCAACAAAAATCTGTACACAATTTGAAAATAGGAGTGTTAACTTTCCTATGACCTATAAATGTCTGTGTTAGAAAATACTGTCTTCTGCATTGATAAATCAAAGTAATTTATTGATAAATCAAAGTAAATAAAAACCATCACTATTAGCAGCACATATTATACTATTGCTTTTATGGAAGTAAGGATTGAGAAACTATATTTATATGTTAAGTAAATAGAAATACAAAGGGTTTCTTACTGCACTTTCACTCAGTCTTTTAAAATTTAACAAAATTCTAGCAAAGATTTTAAGACTATCAAACTTGTAACAATATTCCATAACCATTTATTAGAGCTACTCATTTCCTCACTGCTTTCACCAAATACATCAATTTAATTATTTTTTAGTGTCTCAACAGTTTTTATACCCTGGGACGTGAACCAAGATAAGATTGAATATAGGTAAGAAGTATTAGCTTATTGCACAAAAGCGGTGCAGGGTGATTTTGAAAGAATATTTGGACCAGAGATGAGCCCTGAAGGAGATAAATATCCTGGTTGCCAGGGGTACCTGCTCCTGTCACAGTGCCTTCCTTTACGTACGGTAAAGCAAAACGTGCCTGGACTTGTTTCATCTTCGTAATTGTCAGCACCTTTGGCCTTCTCATTGTGGCTAGTATGCCTGTCCTTCCCACTGAGGTCTCCCAAAATACCAACAGTCCTTGACTTCACTAAACATGAGGCCTCCCTCCAGCAATTGATCCCTCGCCCCCTGATAAGAAAGTCAGAGCAAGTGAATCCAAAAAAGTTCTGTTGTGATCTGTAAGGTTTAGAAGCAAACTGCCAGGCCTTTCTGACTAGTGTGTCTTGGTGTGAATTCATCCTGGGTGACCTGTTTATATCGGACTTGCCATAGACATATGAGGGGTCTCCCAGCACCATGCAATCCATCATAGCATACGCACAACACTCTGACAGATTAGTGGAAAGGGGAAATTTTAGGAGATAACATGTTCATATTTGTGAATGTTTAATGTTTAGTAATTGAAACTCCTAAAAGTATTCCTTTAAAGTTATCGGCCATAACTCTTATCCCAAGGCAAGTTAACAAAAATCCTAGATTTCTAGCCATGCCAATCTGAAGAATGCTGTTGTGAAAGAGCCTGACAATAGTGCTGAATGTTTACAGGAGGATTAAGTCCCTGAAAATACCAGTGGCACTGGGAGGAGATTGAATAAAACACACTGTGTGGATATTGTCAACTTTTATTATTAGTTTCCTCTTACTTTTTAATGGTAGGAGCAAGTTCCAGACATAGAAGACAATGCTGCCCTTAGACATTGCAATTAAAACCAGGCTGTCTTAGGACTTAAACATCCCTTTGTGTTTATAAGTGTTGAGTGGATTCGAAGACCTTACTCAATATCTGTTCAATCTTTTCTCATGTCACCAGACATCTCACAATGTTGTTTTCTCAAATAGGATGATTCCCTCTCATCACGGCCATTCTCTCCAATTCAGAAAAGTAGGATTCATGTAGAATTCAGACTAGGTGCAGGTAGCAGGCCACTATGTAGCATATCAGTTACAAGGTAAGCATAATTCTAATTCCTTGCATTGACTTGGTGGTGGTGGTACTTGACATTGAGTTTATTTCAATCATGGTAACCCCAAGTGTGCAGAATAGAACTGTTCCATATGGTTTTCAATGATGTGATCATTTTGGAAGCAGATTACTAGGACTGCTTTCCCATGCACCTCTGGGATGGGCTCAAACTACCAACTTCTGGGTAGTAATTGAGTGATTAGACATTTGTGTCACCCAGACACTCCCCTGTACTAGTTTATCACTGTATGAAACAGATGCAATCACACATTGTCAATGAAGCAGCTAATCTTTGATCATAATATTTTTTAAGTGTCAGTGTACTGAAGATGAGAAATGTAATTGGGACTCTGATATGTGGGTAGTCTGACATGAGAGCCCTTTGATATGTAACTAATTAGGAGGGCCTTCTCTTCAGTCACACACGCACACAACGAGCATCATATCATTCACTGTTTCCTAGAATTGTAAAACTGTCCAGTTGAATGAAAAATACAAGTTAACAAGTTTTCCATGTATGTAACAATTTAGAGTTAGATATAAATATGTGCTTATATGTGTATATGTCAAATGGTTGAGAGAGCAATAATTCAGAAACTATTGGAATGATAAGAGGCATAAATTCCATTCATCCGACAAAGCTTTACCGACAGTGAAAGAGGTTCAGAGAGGTGAAGACACAGGTCCAGGGTAAAGAAATTAACAAATAGGTATGTTAAAGGAAGAATGGAGCTAGTGACTAAGTCCTTTCTCTAAATGCGAGGGCGAGATCTTAGCCAAGTGCCCTCAGAACCATGCATGATGGCAAAACTTGAACTTGAAGGTGGCAGCAATACTTGGGAGATAAGTAAAAGATGATAAATGATCATTTCTTTAAAGTGCAGATTGAAATCATTCAAAAGCAACAAGTCGAGGGCATATATGTAAAAGGAGAGAATCACTTACTAAAGAATATTTCAGGATAAACTTTGGAGTTGGTAGCAAAAGGAAGACGGATTTTAATTGAGTCAGATAATTGAAACATGGAAGCTGCCCCATGGGTCTGTGGCATTGATGAGCAAAACAGTATCAGACAGAACTACCCTTGAATCACGAAGTTTGAGTCAAGAATGACCAACAAGTGGGAGAGGAAAGAAAGGGTGAATCACTAGGCAGAATTCCTCACCAAATTCTCTGTGGAGCGCCTAGATTTTTATTCGCCAATGGAAACGCATGGACTCTTGAGGCTATACATAGCATATAATGAGAAAAACAATGACTAATCGGTTAAGTAGTGATTCTTAAGAAGTCTGCTTAATTCTGAGCTTAAGCTACATGTTTATATGAACTCAAATCACTTAAATTTTAAAGAAATTTTCTTATTAAAATACTTAAAATAATTTATCTCACCATATGAGTGTCATGTGAACCAAATTTTATATTTCATTTTATTTCAAATAAACTGTGTATTCTGCTTATTTCAGGCACCTTTCTGTGAACAGAATTGTCGTGCTGGAGAAGAAGAGGGAAAGTACCATGGGCTGCTACTAGGACAAACCTATCTGTAGCAAAAGAAGTACGGCCAACACATTTCCTAGAGGGGAGGATGGCAAGCTTTGTCATGTATTTTGGACACACTATCAGGGCAGTTCAATCCCTGGATAAAAACACCATGCTTGGTAAAGCGGACGGGCAACAGACATAGAGGAAGGTCCTCAATGAGATGGACTGACACAGGGACTTCCTCCGTGGGTACAAGCCTAGGGATTATCGTGAAAATGGCACAGGGACATGCAGGCTTTCATTCTGTTGTGCCAGAATCGCTATGGGTTGGGGTAAACTTGATGGCTTCTAGCATCGACAATATCTGCTAACAGAAAGTTTGGCTGTTCAAATATATGCAGAAGTGCCTTGAAGAAGGTACTACCTATTCCTCTCCAGAAATCAGTCATGGATCATTCTACAGAGCACAGTCCTACTTAGCTACACACAGGGCTATGATGAAGTGGAATGAACTCGTTGGTATGGTGTTACATCAATAGTCTATTCCACACATCTGAAGCCAGAATTAACTGGTACAGAGTCCCGTGTTATACACAAGTTGCTATGAGTGGAAGTCCACTGGACTGCAACGAGCAACAAGTTGATTAAGGATCACACCGTACCAGTGCTGAGTTCAAGATGTTGAGGGAGAGAGATACCCAGGAATTCCTTACCTCATTGATTCCAGGCGTATTTGTGACATTGGGGGACATTAAATACATGAGCCTCCGCTTGCCTGGGTCTGTAGAGGATACTGATCAGAACCTCTAATGAAGCCAAAATTTCAAGCCAGTTTTTCAGACAAATTTAAGAAAAATATCTACACATTGTAATAAATTACCTATATCTGTATATGATAGATTATCAATGAGAGATTAAACAGTCCATCTAATAGTAAGACCCTCTAATACAGAGTAGCACCACCCTCATGAGTTTCCAAGATTGCAAATCTTTACAAGAGTAGAGAGTCTCATGTTTCTTCTGAGAAGCAACTGGTGGCTTGAAACACCGACCTTGCAGGTAGAGGTCCAACAGGCAACCTCCTACATTACCAAGGCTCTTCAAACACTTTACGGCCCTTCAACTATCTATTGTAATTTTCTTTTATAAATTTAATAACACAGCTATTATGTGATAGTTTTTACAATAAAATGGGGAATCAAGAAAGTTAGATATGGAAAATTTTAAATAAGGGTGGCATTATACATAAAAAAACTAAAATGTAATTTTAAAAAAAGAAAGGACAAGATGGATGTCAGAAGAAACTCTGAAACTTGCTCTGGAACATAAAGTAGCTGAAACAAAAGAAAGAAATTATGAGATAAAAGAACCTGAAATCTCAGAGGGTAGCTTTAAAAGAAAAAAAATGAAGTACTATGAAATATACAAAGACCCGGAGTTAGAAAAACAGAAGGAAATATTAAATTGGGCAATTTCCATGATGTAAACACTGAAAAAGAAGGAAAAACACCCTTAAGCTGCAATAATGAAGAATTATGTGGGGAAAATATTGAATATTATATAAAAGTAAAAAGAAGACCAAAGGTATTCACAGACAGTGAACCAAGAAGAACTGATCAACATTCAACTATTAAAAGAACACAATCAACTGATAGTACTGAAGGAAGACGTCCAAATTGCACTGACAGCATTGACACAAAATAAGAGTCTAGGAATTAACAGTGCTGAAAGGAAAGAGGCTTTGACCTTCTTACTGACACCAATTGAAATTTTTCAACAAATGAATGTGAGGCTTGGAAGTGCTCAGTTTTCTAATGCAAGAAGTTTGGAAGAAATGTACTAGGTAAACAGGTATGTATATTTGGGCCCATTTCAAAAGAATATGATACAATATAAGGAGGAAATGATCAAACAATATCATTAATATTGCATGCAAATAACGTTTTACTGAAGATAAAAGACTTACAATGGAATAGCAGGTAAATGCCAGAAATTCAAGCAATATTAAGGAAAGGACATCGAAAAAGAGATATCATTGCTGATGTCAGACAGATTTTGGCTAAAATCAAAAGCGCTAGAAAGATGTTTTAATAAGCAAACAGACCGTATCCACTATCACAGAGTTCATTCCAACTCATAATGATTGAGAATGTGAATCTGTATGGGAGCAGACAGACTCAGTTGCTCCCCGGGAGTGGTTGGTGGGTTTGTACCATCAATTTTCCAATAATCAGTCCTATAACACCGCCACAACCCATTAGAAAGATATTTGACTGTGTGGATAATACCAAATGATGGACAATATTGTGAAAAAAAGAACTCCAGACACGATTTTTGGGGTTTATGTGAAACTTATAAAATGACCAAGAGGCAGTCATTTGAACAGAATGACTTTTTTAATGTTTGGTTTAAAATGAATACAGTGCATGGCGGTTTCTCCTTTCACTATACTCGTTCAATCTGTAAATTAAATAAGCAAAGAGGTCGGACCAGATGGAAAGCACCTGGTGTCAGAATGGGAGGAAAGCTGATTAAAACCCTGTGATATGCAGCTGACACCACCTTGAGTGCTAGAAGGAAACAGGCTTTGACCTACTTACTGATGAAAATAAAAGATCACAGCATCAGTGTATGAATTCCTCCCGAACATGAAGGAAACAAAGATCCTTACAACTGGACTAATAATCAATAGCATGATCATCACAGAAAAGACTAAAGCTTTCAATGATTTAATTTTAATGAATTCATAATCAAGACTCATCTAGTCACCAGTCAAGAAATCAAATAATGTGTTGCATAGGACAAAACTCTAGCAAAAGAAGTTTGTAGAGGATTAAAAAGAAAGGATGCCAAATTGAGAACTAAGTTGTGTTTGATCCAAGCCATTATATTTAAAACCACTTCCCATGCACACGAGAGCTGAAAAGATCAAAGAATATGAATAAGAATGGGTACTCTTTGAATAATGGGGTTCATAAGGAATATTTAATATACAGTGGACTACCAGGAGATGTGCAGGTAGATTGCTCCTTAGAAGCAATGATGGTGTGGTGAAGTGAAACTACTTGCTGTCGCTCGTCTGTTCATAGTTTGTAGAGCTTTCACTCACTAACCGGGTGTTGTCGTTGTTGTGAGCTGTCATTGAGCCTATTCTGATGCTTAGCAACTGTATGCACAACAGAATGAAACACTGCCTGGTTCTGTGTCAGCCTCACACATGTTCGTAAGCTTGGGCCCATTGTTGCAGCCACTGTGTCAATCCATCTCCTTGAGAGACTTCCTCCTTTTATAAGCTCCTCTATTTTACCAAATATGATGTTCTCCAGAGCCTGGTGCCTTCTGACAACATATCCAAAGTGTGTAAAACAAAGTCTCACGATACCTACCTCTAAAGAGAACTCAGATCATACCTATTCCAAGAGAGAGGTGGTTGTCCTTTTAGCAGTCTCTGGTACTTTCAGCATTATTTTCCAATACCACTATTCGAATGCATTAATTCTTCTTCAGTCTTCCTTATTCAGCGTCCAGCTTTCATTAGCTTATGAGGCAGTGGAGAATACCTTGGCTTGGGTCAGGTATTGAAAGTAACATTCTTGCTCTTCCATACTCTAAAGAGGTCTTGTGCAGTAGATTTAGCTAACACAACACAACTTTTGATCTCGTGCCTGCTGCTTCCATGAGCACTGACTGTGTATCGAAGCAAAACAAAATCTTTGATAACTTTAACCTTTCCCCCATTTATCATGAGGTTACCCATTGATCCGGTTGTGAAGATTTTGGTCATCCTTAAATTTGAATTGCAATCCATACAGAAGGCTACAATCCTATATTTTCCTCAGCAAGTAGTTCAAATTCTCCTTACTTTCAGTGACTTGGTGGGATTGGTTTTATTACTCCATTGGTCATAAGAATTGGACTACCTCAGAAGTAGCCCATGACACAGAATGGTAGGCATACAAATCCACGGAAGGAGCAAAATTGAATTATTTTGGTCAGGAGTCTGTCTTAAATAGTGGCCTTGGTTTTTTGTATATTTACTAGTAATAAAGGGAGGCAACCAAGATATAAACAGGGAAGTGGCCAAGAAATCACATGGCTGTGCAAGAAGCCCGGGTCCAGGGAAAAATATGCATACCAGAAAGAAGGAGAAGAGGTGTTGGGACAAAAGAATTGTATCCTTATTTTTGTAATCTGTTGCTGTTTTAATAATATCCCATAATCACGAGCTATGTCTGTGAATTCTACGTGAACGCTGAAAGGGATTACAAAGTCTAGCGAGAAGTATTGAAGTTAAATTTTTCTTCCAGAAGAGGTCAGACATGGCCTCCTCCATTTCCTCAGATGGTGGGACTGTCTCACATATTTTGGTCCTGTTAGCAAGCAGGATTAATCCCTAGAAAAGGAAGAAGCTACATCTGATTTCCTCCAGCTTCCAATGGGAAAAGGGTAATCTAACTGCACAAGTGCCCAAGGATGATTCCTATGAGGTCGACATCAGACATGTCTGTACCCTCCATCCTTCTTCGCCCCGCTCTGAACTAACCAGCCCTTCCAGGGCACTCTACTTTTCTGCTAAATGTGATCATTTGTTGCAATGGCCACACAGAGCTCACAGACAATACTCAGGAGTGGGGGTGGGTGGCTGGCTGGCTGGGGGAAGTATGGAAGACATTTACAGATTACCACAGGTAGATTCAAAGAACATTAAGGACACAGTGCTTCGTCTGCAGCGTGCCTCTTCTCAACCATAGTAATGGTCACATCTCTCTAGTGCTCAGCCCCTCAGCTACTTGAACCTTCTGCACTGCTGGGGAAAGCTTTACAATGGTCCTTTCAAACCAAACAAACTCACTGTCATCAAGTCAATTCTGCCTCAGGGTGACTCTGTAGGACAGAGTAGAACTGTCCCTGGGGGCTTCTGAGACTATAACTCTTTACACAAGTAGCACTTGTCAATGCCTCAAGGCTACTTTACTCTGCAAGTCGCCTTTTGCCCAAAGACATGCTTCTTTATTCATGGCATGGGCTGAGAAGCCAGTTGCTCTGTGCCACAGTCTCAGCTCAACGTCTCTGCTTTATCCCATTTCCTCGGCAGTCCGCAGCTCCTTCTGGCTGTCTCTGCCGCTTCAGGGGTTTTGCACACCATCTACTGGTGGTTCTTCTTTCTTGATGGTCCCAGGATCCTCCTCCTACTTCTGGAAGGGCTCTTTATCTACTCAGCAGAATGACAAAACTGACCAATCCCATGTTGAGTCTTCTACACCTCATTTGCATGCTCCCTTGGAATCATTTTGTGGGAATTACAAAGCCTATCGATGGAAGAATCATGCTAAATAACTTCCTTCACTGTACATATATTACACCAGGTGATAGAGCCAGATCCCCTAATAGCTGAGTGAAGCCATGAAGCCCAGTCAATTCTAATTAAACTATTTGATAGCTATTATCACTTAGTTTAGAGCCACTGTCTGAAACTGGGTTTTCCAGAGGACCAAAATCTTTGAAATGTATATATAAATATATCGAGTGAACTATTTCAAGAAACTGTCACTTGAAATTGTGGAGACTTTGAAGTTCCAAATCCATGGTTAGGCTCTAGGTTTCCCTGTCCCTACTGATTGGCTGCTCCCATCAGATAACAAAAAGCATAACCACATAGTGTTCTGCCAAACCACTGCAAACCATGGCCTATACAAGTTAACACATGACATGAACTGTCATCCTTACTAAAAGGTTATAACCAACAAATCAACCTTTATGGTAAAGTTGGACTTCATGTATCAATTTCAAAGCCATGGTATCCCTAAAAAGCTCATTGAAGATAAAATTATTTTTTAATTTCCATGATAATACTGTTCTTGAGAGAGAAGTAATTTTTTCTGGCTTTAACGGTCAAAATAAGATGTAGTAATTACTAATTTTACATGCTTCCGAAGAGAAGTCTTTCAAATAGCAAATGTGGTTGTGCTCTGGAGAGGGAAAAAAAATAAAGAAAAATTGTTGCCTTGACAAAAGCTAGAAACGTATTTCTAAAATGAAAGGCGTCCTGTGTAGTTTTATGGTTTAATTTTCTAGTGAGTACACTTTTAAACTAAGTTTCCAGTTCATATTGAACATGATACAATGGCTTTGTGTCCCACGGGCTAATGTGTACTTAATAAGAACAAATCAATATTTTTCTTACTAGAGGCAGTGTTGGGATTATGCATGACTTACAATCCTAAATCTGTCTTTAGGTCGAAATTGTACGGGAGAACTGTTAGGTATAACGAGTCTCTAATGTCGGTTAATCAAATGTTCACCTTAGCATTATGGTGCACTTTCTTCACATAGAAAACATTCAAGAAATGCTTCCTGGTAATACCTTGCATTACATCTTTAACATATTGTGGAGTAATAATCATTTCTAACGAATGTTGCTCTTTTGCACCATTGGATTTTCCTTGAGCTGGTAAAAATGCAGGTGGCTATTTGAGGGATGTTATGGTGAACTGGACAATACAGATGACTTACTAATGCTCCTGGAGCATGTGGCCTGGATCAGTGGCCCTGCCACCTTGCTGTGGCAACATCCAGGAGGTACAAAACGAGGCCAAGCTGAGCTGCCTCGTGGACACCTCCTATAACTGAGGTCACAGCCGGACCTCATACCCTGTGGCTCAAGGTGACTAGCCAGTCCTGGGAGGAGAACCCAGACTGCGTGTGAATTCCCTTCTGCCACTGGTTCTCTTATGGGCTCTCCTGAATTCTTGCCTTGTGTGTGTGTGTGTGTGTGTGTGTGTGTGTGTGTGTTCTAGCTCTGCAAGGCCTAACACTCAAGAAATGTCATTTTCCTCCCTTCCTTTCTCATGCTCCCTTGGTTTCACAAGGGTTGGGGCCTGAGGCGAGTGAATTAGAGTCCCGGGAGTAGACACTGAAAGAGATCCACCGTGTGCTCCGTTCAACTCTGGTCCTGGTTCATGTAATGATCCAGGGATGGCTATGGAACACTTTGCAGGCATCAATTCACATCCACAAGTGTTCTGAAGGAGGGTGTTCTCAATTGGCAACTGCCTGTGTCGGCACTGATTGCCACAAAAGAAGCGAGGCCCACCAGGAATAAGATAGTGGCTGTTAGTTTTCTATGAGCGTGTCTGACAGAGCAAGACTGAGGTACCTGCTTATGCAAGGCTAATTGTGATAAGAGTTGAGAAATTGTTGATCTTACTCCCTTTCCATCCGATCATTTTTACTATGACCAGTGTCCAGGCTTTGTCTATCATCTCATGGATTCTTTTGTGTGTGTCCTTGGTGTTGTTTTAGTTATTCTGAGACACATTTGCCTCAGAGGGATTTCAGGGGGTGGGAAACTCAGGGGAGCCCCCAGGCCAACAAGCCACTCTTCTGCCAGATGGCAAGTCACTCTTGCCAGCGCCTTTGGTCACAGGGCTGGTCAGCTGGGGCACAGCCGTGCAGGCAATGCTCCACCATTTCTGAATCACAGACTGGTCATGTTTTCTGCATGTCATCAGTAACTGCCAACGTCTCGCCGCAGTTTTCCCAAGACAGAATTTACTCATATCCAGGAGAAGCATCAAGAATATTCTGCGACTTTTAAGACACAGAGGAATAAGTGAGGCAATAAACTAACTTTATTTGAAATAACAATCAAAAGCCAACTTCGAGTGTAGTAAGAAGGAATTAAGCCACAACATAACTACCCTTCCGGGAATTGATTCCAGGAATGTAGGACTCGATATTTGCCGGAATGAAAATCCAAGGTGCATGGGGAGGACAAGCTGGTAAAGAACGATAATGAAGTTGAACTTTCATCGTCGGGGCTATGTTGTTTTGGGGTGTTAACTGTGCTCGCCAAGTAAAAGGTTAAGTGAGAACTTCACGATACAATCTCACACCTAAGCCTTCCACAACAGTTCCAGCCAAGACTTGGCAATCCGGTTTGTAAATGGGTTTTAAACAAGACTCATCATGATGAAAAAATATAAGGAACAAATTGCGGTAAGAAAAACACGCTGTCGATATCCAAGGAATCAGTCTGTTACGGGAAAGCTAACAGCGTATTTTTGTCAACGCTGACTGTGATCTTGACCACAGGCTAGGTTAAGGCTAGCACCGATAAATGATCGTTTGGTGGGTCTTGGAAAAATGTAGAAAACTAAGATATGTCTAATTAATTAAATGGTAAGAAAAGAAATCTAGAAATTTAGAATGAAACTGAAATCACAGATATGAAGGTGCTTCCAAAAGTCCATAGAAATATTGTTATTTCTGCCTTCCATGTTCCATGAGCTTTTTTGATTTCCCCTTCATTTTATTGTTAGCAGGCATTATTGCATCAGTTATGACTCATAGTGATCCTATGTCCAGAATATTAAACTATTGCACCATCTTTTGCCATTATTAAAACATATATTAATAAAGAACCCCAAACAAGAATAACTTTTAGTTTTTCAGTCACACTATGAGCTCAAACATCACTGCTCATCTTACTCCATTCTCCTTCATGACTCTTGTGGAAATATGATTAAAAACAAAATTATTCCCCAACCCAGAATACCTCCAAAAGTTAAAAGAAAAATGAAATGTTCTACAAATGAATAAGCATTAAAGCAGCACGTGGCAAATCATGGACAATCAACTCAAGAGAAGGCAGAGACATAAAGAGTGGCAGCAACCCTTTATAGTCATGTTTTCAAGATTAATGGCTCATTTTCTTGTGTCTTCATAGTAGAAGATTAAATTTTCATTTGGCTTTAATCACTCTATACTCAAGAAGCATTTCATTTTTAGTTCTTCTAGTTTCAGAATCTTTTCAGACACGTATATTGGTCTTTTAATTTTCCCATATTTTTAAACAAAATTTTCTTTCCATATGCATACTATTCTTGATGCCATCTAGCAACTTGTCTGGTCTTCAGTCATTAAGGTTGAGTCTGTTCCGGAGGTGGTCTCTGAATTCAGGTGGGATATACTGAAAGTATACTTTTTCACTTATGGTGTTGCTTTAATTTTCTGTAGCTGCGCGTTGAACCGCATATGTGAAAGATATTAGTTTATTTTGCCATAGGCTCCTAGCTTTGTTCCGAGTGATGATACTGAGCTTCTTTATCATTTCTCTCCACAAATGCAATCATTAAATCCTGTGCTTCCATATGGAAAGGTCCATGTGTATATGTCATATTTATGTTAGGTTTTTTTTTAAAGCATTGCCTATTGTCATTGGTCTTGAAAAGTCCTATTATCATTTCTAACCAAGATGTCATTTCCCAGGAACTAATCCTTATTTGTGGCTTAACATTCACGTTCCAATCACCAGTAATTATCAATTCACCTTGATATCATGTTTGATTAATTCCAAACTGCAGAAGTTGAACGTTTCTTGGCTTAGTAGTTGCTGTTCAAATATGGTTTTTAAATAATGGTTTTATAAACTGGTCTTCCCAGTAGGTGTGTGGCTATTATGCTATCACTAAGTGTTTTGCTCTGGGATGGATCTTGCAATGTTCTTTGACAGTGAATGAATGCCATTCCTCTTTAATTTGTCACTCCCTGCATAGTAACCCATGTGATTATCTCTTCCAAATGGTCATCCAAAATAAGTCTATTTTAGCTCACTAATGCCTAGGACATTGATCTGTAAGCATTCCATTTCATTTTAGTGCTTCTAATTTTCCTAGATTCAAACTTCGCACATTTCAACCTATTGAAGTTTATTAAGATTCTCCCTAAAATACAATATATTTATATATATTTCTAGTAAATATTCTGGGTACATTTTAAAGGAATATTCTTTTCAGCAAAGTAGTGTTCTATATATGTCAATAAATCCAAGCTAATTAAGATTTGGGATTCATTTGGGGCATGCTTTTTCATCAGTTTTAGCAAAAAGTGTGTTAAATATCCAGATTGGATTACACATGTATTCTCCTTTTGATTTAGTCAAATCTCATTTAATATATTTCAGTGTGTTCTTAGTGTATATAAAATTCAAAGTGTGTTATCTTTCTGCTGAATTGATCCCATTATTACAAACTAGCTCACTTTACATGCAATTTATATCTAGTAGGGCTTTTGTTTCACTCTACTTTAAAGGTAAATACTTTATCATTTTTCTTTTCTCTTTTTCCTTTGCTATTCTTTGCATGAGCACAAGCATAAGACCAACCAGTGGTAAGGGTGTCGAAGTATAAGCAGAGCTTCCGATATTGCTCATAGGCTCCCCATGGGTCAGAATGGAATCCAGGGCACCTACCAATGACAGTGTGGTAGTCACCTAATCTGGTGTCAATTTAAGGATTAAGAGTCTAGGGGTGGAGTCTAGGCTGTCAATCTGGAGATAGCCAATGAGACTTCTGTGTGGGCATTCCCTTCTTCTGAAAATTCTGGGAAATCTGGTACTTCGTTCTTGGAGGTGGAAGACACCTCTCTCTGGTACTCCTTGGGAGACATTGCAGAAGACAAGTCACATGGATACAACCAGACCTCCGAAGCTGGAGAAGCCACAGAGAGACCCCTGCCAGCACTGAGATGCTTACAATGCCACTGAACCTAAAGACTTTCTACCCACTGGCTTGTGATCGTCCTGCATTTGGCATCATTGCATGTGTTTCGTGAGTCTGAAGAGGACTTTATAGATAGGTATCAAACATATGGGCTAATATCAGACTTATGGACTGGACTGGGTCGGGATGTTTCCTCAAAGTTCAATTGCTCATGGATTTGTTTCTCTAGTCTATCAAGACTAACACAGACAGCAGCGGTCTTTACCTGGAAGATTACTGCCATCCACTCTGTGGTTTTATAGTTAACAGTTGCCTCTGGTAAACAGCATAAAGTTCAGGTTTTTTATATTTTAGTCCAGTCAAATAAACTTTGCACTTTTATTGGAATGCTTATTCATTTATCATAAATAGAATTATTACATATTTAAACATAATTCTTGAGCCTCCTTAAGGGCGTGTTAAGCCCAAATCCAGCTGCACTCTCCTCAAGTGGATTCCAACTCGCAGAGACTCCACAGGGCAGAGTGGGACTGCTCCAGGAGGCTCTTAGACTGTATCTCTAAGATTTTTCCTGCAGAGACTAGTGGTTTCGAACTGCTGGCCTTATGGCTGGCAACCTAGCCCATGACCACTATGCTGTCCCTACTCCAAAAAGAATGGTTGGGTTGTTGTTAGGTGCCTTCAAGTCATTTCTGAATCAACAGAAGAGAACACCGCTCAGTCTTCACAATGGTTCCTATGTTGTGGCCCATTATTGTAGCCATTGTATCAGTACACCTTTACTGAGCACCTTCCTCATGTTCGCTGTCCCTCCACTTTACGAGCCCAGGGATTGGGCTCTCCTGATAACATGTACAAAGTACATGAGACCAAGTGTCACCATCCTTGTCTCGAAGAAGCATTCTGGCTGTAGTTCTTTTAAGACACAGGTGTTTGCTATTTTGGCAGTGCATTGTACTTTTTATATCCTCCCCCAACACCATGCTTCAAATACATTGATTCTTCTCCAATCATCCTTATTCAGTGTCAACTGTCACATGAATCTGTGGCAATGGAAAATACCCTTTCTTGAATCAGGTGAACCTCAGACCTCAAAGTAACATCCTTGCTTTTCCACACGTAATAGAAATTTACCCAGTGGAACACACTGCTTGATCTCTTGTCTGCTGCTTCCATGAACTTGATTGTGGATCCAAGCAAGATGAAATCCTTGACAGCCCCAATGCTTTCTCTGTTTGCCACGATGCAATCTGTTGGTACAGTTATGTGGATTTTGGTCTTCTTTACATTGAGTTGCCATTCAAACTGAAGGCTGCAATTCTCGATCTTCATTATCAAGTACTTCAAGTTCTCCCCACCCTCAGCAAGCCAGATTGTGTCACCTGTATACCGCAGGCTGTCAGGTCCTCTGCTAAATCTGGTGCCACACTCTTCTTCATGCAATCCAGCTTCTTTGATTATTTCCTGGCGTGCAGATGGAATAACACTGGCGACAGGAGAGAACCTGATGCACAGCTTCCCCAACTTGAAACCACGAGGCGTCCCCTGTTCTCTTCCCACCACTGCTTCTTGAGCCTCTGAAAGGATGCTCATGAGGTCAACAACGTACTTTGGAATCCGAATTCTTTGCATGGCTGTCTACAGTTTATTAGTCACACTGCCTAATGTCTTTGCATAGTCAAGGAAACACAATGAAATATATTTCTGGTATTTTCTGCTTTCAGCCAAGATCTCTCTGATACCAGCAATAATATCCCTTGTCCCATGTCCTCTTCTGAACCCAGCTGAACCTCTGGCAACTAACTTCCCAGCAGTGTGCTGCTGCAACAATTGTAGGTCTTCCGCAAGATTTGATATGAATGCGGTGTTATCACTCATATTGTTCATAATTTGAGCTGTCTGTTGTTTCACTTTTTCTGATGGGTACAAACATGGATCTCGTGGTCAGTCGGAAAAGTAGCTATTCTACAATTTTCTTAGCATAGACAATTTAGTCTATGTTTCCATTGCTTTCTCAGCTTGTTAAAATATTTTAATTGGTATTCTATCAATTCCTGGAGACTTGCTTTCAGTCCGAACTTCTGCCTCAGTAGGATTGGCTCTTGCTAACGTGCTACCTCCTGGAATGGTTAAATGTCAACTAATTCTGTCAGTTTGTCAGACTGCAGCAGCTTGTGTGTCCCCATGATAATGAGGCTAGGTCACTGGTATTTCAAACACCAGCAAGGTCGCCCAAAGTGAACAAGTTTCAGAAGAACTTCCAGACTATGAACACACTAGGGGTGGCGGGGGGGGGGGGGAGCAGAAAGGCTATCCACTTCAGAGGAATTAGCCACTGAAAAACCCTGTCAACTACTGAAAACCTACTAGAAGCACAACCATGTCAGAGACAGCTCCAGAAGACGAGCCCCTCAGGTCAGAACGCACGCAAAACAAGACTGAGGCAGAGCTGCCTTCTCCAAGTAGAGCTACCCATAATGACGTGGGTGGTGGAAAGCCTGTGGGAGTAAAATCTTCTAGACCTTCACTTGTTGATGGCGCACCACTCAAGATGAGAAGAAACATCCGGAAACACCAATTAATAATCAAAACTTGCGATGTACGATGGATAAATCTCAAAAAAAATTGAAAGCTGTTGAAAATGAAGTGGAATGCACAAAGATCGATATTCTAGGTGTCAGTGAGCTACAATGTACGTAGGTCGAGGGGCAGTTGTGCAAGCAGAACAAAGGCAAACTACATGGTTAAAAATTAGAAAATGAGTGTCTGCGTTGTGTTCCTCCATCGTACTTATTCAATCTGTACGCTGAGAAATAATTAGAGAAGCAGGATTACATGAAGGAGAAGGCAGCATCAGGATGTAAGGAAGGCTTGTTGACAACCTGCAGTATGCAGATGATACAACCTTGTTTGCTGAAAATGAGAAGAGTTTGAGGTACTTGCAGATGAACATCAAGGAGCGCAGCCTTCACGGTGAAATACAGCTCAACATGAAGAAAACCCAAATCCTCACACCTGGACCAGTTGTGGAATGTTGACAACTGGAATAGAATGATAAATTGAGAAAAGATTGACATTTTCAAAGATTTCCCCTTGTTTGGATCCACAATTGATGCTGAGAGAACCAGCAGTAAAGAGATGCACTGTGTTGGGTAAATATACTGAAGGAGACCTCTTTAGCATATTGAAAATCAAGGATGTTGGTGTGAGGACTAATGTACTCCTGACCCAAAACATGGTATTTTTAATCACTATATATTCACATGAAAGTTGGCCATTGAATAATGAAGACCGAAGATGAATCAATGCATATGAATTATGCTTCTGGTGAACAATATTGAAAGTACCATGGACTGTCAAAAGAACAAACAAATACATCTTGCTCCTTAGAGGCCAGGATGGGAGACGGTCTCAGTTACTTTGGACATGTTGGCAGGAGAGACGAATCCTTGAGGAAGGACATGATGCTTGGTACAATCGAGGGGTGCTGAAAATGAGGAAGTCCTGGGCCAGATGGATCAACACCGTGGCTGCATTGATGGGTTCAACGAGAAAACAATTGTGAGGATGGCACAGGGCTTGGCAGGGTTTTGTGCCATCGTACATAGCATCGCTAACAACAATAGCAGTGAACTTAAAGGAGCAGATATTGGCCATTTTGAAACAGAAACATATATGGTTTATTATGCTGGGAATGACACAATCAAGCAAATAGTAGTTCCTTTCAAACAAGGGAATAGACAAACATGGCAAAAATAACTGGAAAATAGTCTCTGAAACAGCCACCTTCCTATCATTTTTAACTGATAAATCTGTAATGAAATGTACCAGCCTGGAAGGAATGGAAGGTCTGAGAGTAAGTGTCAGGTACTTAAGTTATTTAAACATGGGTCATGAGACTAAAATCAGAGTTATTTTTCTGCCACCAAGAGTTTGTCCAAGAACATATGTTCTTTTCTACTGTCAAATTTTAAACATGACTGAAATTATTTTCTATGTTGTAATGGTTTAAAACAAAATGAAACATCTGGACTCATTGTCAGGACTCAATGTGAGTAACCAATCCCTCATTGAAATTCCCTTCT